>NW_007578808.1:106808-123021 GCF_000690725.1 Stegastes partitus | reverse complement strand
AAGATCCCAGGCGTCCTAATCGGGACTCGAACTGGGGATCTTGTCGCTGCAAGGCGACGGTACTCACCGCCGAGGCACCATGCAGCCCTGAAAAAAACATGCTGTTTAGAGCTGTGAAACTGTTTCTATGGACTTGAAGAGGACTGTAAACTTACCACCACGTGCCACTGGAATAGCTTCAGTGCACCTTAGCACTGATTCTGCAAAGGGTTTTCCTGGAACCGGTGGGAAAAATATTCATAGGGATCAATACAATTCTTCCAAAAGATATTCATTCATTTGGTGTCTAAATGATGGTGGTGGAGAGCGCTTCCTATCGCATTGGTCCAAAACCTCCATTAGGTGTTCAATCGTGGCCACAGCAAATGATTTGCATCATTTTAAGCCTCATCAAACCATTCAGTGAACCCTCATGCCCTGTGGATGCAGAGTTCTCATCCTGGAAGCTTCCACTCACATCACAATAAAATTATTTCATCACAAGATGATAAAATTATACAAAGCACAAGTATTCTGTTGACTGGCAGTGACTCTTTCCTCTCACATATTTCCTCCAAGGGGGTCACGTGGACCCAAACCACGGCAGCTAAATGCTCCCCACAGCATAACAGAGCCACCAGATCCCATCGCTGTAGGGGCCAATGGTTGCAAGATGTTCCTTTAATTAGCCACTAATCTGTATCGCCGCATTTGCTTCCTGAATTCCTGTTGCCACACAGGTGCCAAAAGGTTTATATTTGCAGTCTCTAGTCATAAATAATGTTGATTGTATTTAAGCGGCTGTAAATGCTGCAGCAGTTAGTGCAATACAAGACTGTAAACATCCCCCGTACATTTAAACGTGAAAGCACCAAAAACCATTGCAGGTGTCATATTTTAACAGCGACGGAGTCCCACAGGACAAACAGGAATCTGATCTCCATAGAGTGGCCGTTTCATTTAGAAAAATAAAAAAAAATAATCCCAAAAACTCAAACTTTGGTATGCTGATATGCACCCAACAGAGTGTTGGTCTCGTTCTACAATCCCTTAAGTTACAGGACGAAATGTCACATTTTTAAATATTTTTCTATTGTTTGAGACAAAAAATTGTTAATTTGTGTTGGATGAAAAAAAAAAGGTTAAAAAAAATAAATTTACTGGTAAACATGCACTAAAAGCAAGATACACAAGACAGACGTATGCAAAAGGAATATTTTTTTATTCTAACATCATATCTGTTATAATAATACTATGCTATGTATATATATATATATTTATATATTTGTATTTATATTTTTACATAGAACACAAGCTACTGAGGAATACATACAGTACAGTCAGCAACATAGAAAAATATTAGAGTAGTATTGGCACGGATGAAGTTGTATTTACTGTACTTTACATGTTGTACAATCAGCAAAAAGAACAGCAGAATGAAATAAATACATAATCCTCACAGTGACGTCAAACTTTTTTTTTTTTTTTTTTTTACATTCAGTTCAAACACATGAAGGGCGACCCGACGATGAGCTGGCCATGATAACACATCTCCTTTCATATCAAACACCAAACATACGCACGCACAGGTGCTACACACGAAAAAAAAAGACTCTCGGTAAAGGGCAATCAAATACAAAAAAGGTTCAAGTCAGCTAGTTTTGAAGGTTGACAGCACTTGCAAGGATCTATTGAGTTTATGGATCACCTCTGAATTCACTCGTAGTTAAGACAGCAGCATAAATGTACAGTTAACACTCTCAGAGACATGTTTAGTCACATAAAACATTTTTTTTCTCTACAAGAACAGAGTTTGGGGTGATGTACATAGAATTTTTTGTTTATTTTTTCTGATTCACTTCTGCAACTTCCAGCGAAACCGTTTACAGGGCAGCCATCCGTCTCATCAAACAGTTTCATATTTGCCCTTGAAGGGGTCGATCTCAACACCTCTCAAACATTTTCTCCCTCCATTGAGTCCCGCTGACCCCTTTGGGTAAACAAACCCTAAACACACACAAAGGAACAGCAAACAAGCGAAAGCCTCATCCATATACAGGACGTGTGTGTGTGTGTGTGTGTGTGTGTGTGTTTGGGGGGTTTGCAGGCTGGGAAATGATGCATGATGCATGGCAGCTCCTACAGATTGCTTACACAGCTTTGCTTAGTGGCTTTTTGAGAACTTTCCCCGCGTCCTAAAGGAGCCCATTTGATTAGAGTCAATCACGGTGACACTCTGCTTACCGTGCAGCAGCTTCCGCACGGAAAAAGAGCACTTTGCGATGTCATCGGTTGTTCTCCGAGACAGCGCGCTTTGAAGACGATACAATGCTTGAATGGCCAAGACGGACAGCCGAGGTTAGTTTCTACAATGAGCGCAGGACGCGACCTTCACATCTTAAAAAAAAAAAAAGAAAAAAGAAAAAGCAGTGCATGTTTTAACACACACACGAAAAAAATAGCTGTTTGTATTTTGTAAAGCTAGTGGAGGTTGATTCAAGGTTGTCAATAAAGTGCACTTGCCATCAAACCAGTGCAAAGGTTAAAATATAGCTCTCTGTATGTACATAACTACATATGCAGCAGATGCACGACCTCCGCTGGATATGAGACGATAACAGTTCTCTAATGTCAAAGTATGTAAACATCACCTGATGGACAGCTCAGCGGTGAGGAAACAGTCCCCACCGCCATGCTGGAAAACAACACTTGGCGTGTGACAGCAGAGGAAGAAAAAATTCAAAAATACTCCTTGTTTAGCTGATGAGAAAAACACGGCATTGTACAAGCTGACGAACACATCAGACTGCTACGACAGTGCTTCCCCGCTATCATCATGCATCACGTTGATTAGATAGACGGTGTGTGAGGGAGAATCTTGGCAGTGGGTCTGTGTTACATCATATCAAGCAGTTTTCTACAAAAACAAAAAGTGATGACACCCTGATTTACACCATTTAAAACACAAGGAGAATTTGCATCTACAGCTTTAAAATGGCTCATAATAAAGGTGATTGCAGTGTATAGTCAGTGTTTTTTTCTTTCACATTATAAGCAAGTAATAGCCAGTCTTGATTATAAGACAGTTTGCTGCCTGCATGCTGCACAGCTCAAGGAGCAACATGAAAATAACTCATATCTGAAGTGGCTTATGGTTGTTGTCATAGTTCAGTAAGTTTGCTTCAATACTGTCCATCACACAAAAAAAACTGCATTTGCTAAGCCCCGCCCATGAATAGCAGTGTCCAATCACAGCTTAGCATCCATAACAAGGTATGACAAGCCATTTAAGCTTTTGAACAACATTGTGAAGCACAGAGTAGTTTGACAGTGTTTAAGGAGGTTACAGAAAGGCAGGAATTATATATCTATGTGTCTATGCATTAAGAGGAAGCAACAGAGGAGAGTTACATCCAGGCCACTATGAGGCATGAGGGGATGATTTCATGGAAAAGCTTCTGCCCCAGAGCCTCTGTCTTCTCTCACTCTCGTCTTGCAGGTTTCTGGCTGGGCGGAGCCTCCAATCTGCTAACCTGGTGCACCTGGCCAATCTCACTGACTATATAAGCCGGCCTGCTGTGCCAGATCGCTCTCTTCTCCTTTACCAGCCATGCTCCTGTGTTTGTCTCTTTTTGTTTGTTTCATGCTGACAACATACACCACACATCAATCACTGCACTCATACACCCTCGCACACCACTGACGCTCACAATCACACCTCACGATTCTACTTTGTTTCAATAAATAGCCTTATGTTGAATCCACCTGTGTGCTTCCTCCTTTGTTGCGGCCTCAGAGCCGGTCGTAATACTTCTAAATGTGCAACTTTAAAAACGCTGAGATGTTTTTCTAGGGGCTTAAATCAGTGACCGTTTTGGCAGTGACTGACTCCTCCCTCACCTTCCCCCCCTTATTCCAACCACCAATATTTAATTATTCAAACAGTGCAGTGTTTACTTACTTTTTAAAACCATTACTTTTCATACTTGATTTTAATATAAGAGAGTATGTTTTGAATGTAGCGCACCTTAAAGGAAGCGCTCTCGAAGTTCGTTTTATCATGTGTACAATGACATTAAATATAATCCAATTTAATAATTCCAAAATGAGCAGAGACGTGAGTTTAGCTGAAGTCGGCCACGGACTGCCAACTATTATTCGAGGCAGCCACACGCCTAATTATGGCCGACTTCTTATTTTATGTCCTAATACAATTTAAACAGGTGTAACTGTCAAGACAGGGAAATTAGCAACACAGATAAACCGCTCTTTGTACCAGGCTGTAAACGCTTCTATTTTAGCTATGAAAAAAAAAAGAACATTTTAATGAGGGGGTCCGTGGGGACTTCCTCACTTTTGGAGACAGCCTCTTGTCGACATTCAAGCAACTGCAGTCTTTAGCAATTGTGTGTTGGCTTTTGAGATGAAGTTGGTGTTAGTTCTGCTCTGCTTCTTACTGGCCACACTCTATCAACGTATCCCCAAGATAGCATTACATTTTTCCTGAATAAAAATTAAGTGTTAGTACTGCTTGAAAATATGCAATCAGAAGCCAAGTAGTCAAGCAGGGTTACGTTAAAATAAAATACTTTTCTTATATAATTTAGTGAAGCCAGAGACGACGTTTTCAACCAAGTCGTGCAGGTTGCATTAGCTTAACGAGCTAGCTACACCTTGGAAAAAAATCTCTCAACAGTTGACAACAAAACCGAGAGCAATAAAAAGTCTGCTCTCTTGTCTTGTGCTGTCTCACAAATTATTACTGTTATTATTGTAAACTGCACATGTTGAGGCTGCAAAGCTGGACGGGTGTGCAGCTAAGACGGGCGGGGTTCAGCAAACTTTCCAAAATTTAGTCGCTCATTGTGTCAATTAGTCAGTGCAAATAATCAAAAAGTGAAAGCTGGTAGAGCCATTCTTATTGATGTACAGTTGAGCATTACTAATTGTATAAAACAAGCAGACTATACTGAACTGGAGGCTACATGGGACACTTCTGCCTGCATTGGACAACACTTTGCTTTTCGTTTGACGGATTTCATGATGGCAACAAGGATCACATTTCAATGGACTACTTACAGTGTGGACACAGAAGCGGATAAAAATAAATAATTTTAAACAATATAATAAATTTCTGTATAAAGGAACATTTAACAAAATACTTCATGTACAATCAAGGGGATAAATGCCGTGCATCTATTGCCTTGGTTCCAGGATAGTGTAAGACTATCATCGGCGTAACCCTTAAAGAAGAATTCAATCAACGACTCGCACTGAAGGCTCTAAACCAACTCTAAAGGGAAAAGCAGGTAAATGCTTTAGACCACAATTAGCATCTGTTAGTGTTCTGGCTGAGAGGTTATTCATAAGGCCAACAAAACATCTACAATCAGTCCTGTCATCGATGTCAGATGTTTTGTTTTGCATGGCTGCATGTCAAACTCAGACTTCTGAGTGAGCAGTTTAAACAGTCACAACACACTGATCCTTAAATAACAGCTGCTTACAATCCTAACAAATGAGATATGCGGTTCTGGCCACTTGGATACCAGGGATTATATACATTACATGTACTGTACAGGGTGAAGGTGAGGACCACGTCCTCGTAATCCAACTCTGCCAACCACCGACAGCATCTGTCCCGTACGTCTGCAGCACTAGCACCGTTATTTGAAGTAGTTGAGCCCCGCCACCAGGAAGAACTTCTCCAGGAAAAGTTCTGAGTCCAAGACAGCGATGTGGGCGGCGCGGCCAATCAGCGTGTTGGCTGTGTTGGGCAGAGCGTGGAACACATTCTGGCGGATCAGCCGGCACTCTTTAGCCTCCACGAGTGGCTGCAGGAGGTTGTTGATCATCTCGGTGTACACGGGCCCTTCAGGGCAAAAAAGGAGGAAAGATGCGATGAGTCCCACTACATGCATGAGATGATGCAGCTTTTAAGAGTAAATGGTGAAAATTGGTCATTACGATTACATACATGTGTTTATAATTACAAGTTTTTCAATCATTGTTGCTACAAAATTGTACAAACATCCTTTTAAAATTGAAAAAAACCACATAATTAAAATTGAACCTTGGCCTGGGTAATAAAATACCACACAGGATGATGGGACACCTGATCGGTAACAACAAGAAAATTGCTCCGCAGAATGACCACTTACATGTATTGGATGCAAACCACCATCAAAACACATAAACAAATGCAGAGTTCGGTTCATAAGCAGCTCAAAGTGTGCGCTCTCCCTGACTGATACATAACTACTCTTTGGTGACTGAATTCCTTTGTGCTCGTTCCATGTTCGCTTCCATGTGGGTCTCTCAAGATGCCCACATCCACAGTCCTCCCCTCCTCAGCCTGCTCTGAGGGCTGACGGACTTGACATGAGGGTGCCTGCAGTGCTCAGTGTCAAGTCCCCCATCCAGGGACGCCTAATCCTGGCCAGCCATCAGGAACCTCGACCCCGACGCGAGCACGGTACCATGGTGGTCTTCCATGTGCCTCCAGGTACCTGATGCTTACAACACCTTCAGTTCAACATTATTTTTGCTAATTTATTGAATCTTATTGATGTTGGTTTACTTTACTTTTGACCTGCTTTCTGTATTTATTACGCTGAGACTCTTCCTGTCATTAATTATTTATTTGTGTGTTTTTCATTATAACATAAAAAAAAAAAAAAGATCAATTAGGCGGTCATGTGCAATTTCATTAAACAATGAACAAAGACACTAAAATGGATTCTGATTCTGATTTTTGATGTATTAAGAAGGTCCCTGAAATGAATCCCAGGAGCTTCAGCAGAAATCAATAGCAGTAGAAAGATTTCTCTTGTTGCTTCTTGAAGACATTTCACCTCTAATGGCTAATGGCCATGTGAGCTGGAGCGACTGTAAATTCTCCCCTTTAGTCAGTTAGAAGTGAAGAAGTCACTGGGACGAGACGTGAAACCTCTTTAGGAATCTACAAGAGAAGTCCAGTTGATTTCTACTGAAGCTCCTGCGATGACCTGGGATGTCTGGGAATCTACACACATGTGTCACTAAAATGAATAAAAGATCATCAACGTTGACTAAAATAAATCATTTTATTGTTACGCATTGTTCAGCTATATCCCCAAATTAACCTGTATAGAGCGTTAGTTCAGACAGGCACGGAGTCAGGCGGTCACATGGCCCCTCCTGTCCAATCATCATCGCTAAAGTCCAGTCCACCCACTTAGCTGCTTTATAACTGAGGCAGCGTTCATTCATTCTGCCCGCTTCATGCTCACCACATCGCTGCTACTCCAGCCGTCTGCAGATCCACAAATCTCCTCCTCCTCAACCACCACCTTTTAAAAACAGTTCAATCTCATATAACCCAGGTGTCGCAGATGGTTCATTATTGTACCTTGAACTATGTAATGTAGATTCTGCAAGTGGAGACTATATAGTCGGTCTCCTGTTCTCGTGTTCATACCGTATTTGAAAAATTGTAAATTGTAAATTCATGGCTCTGCGGGGGTTTGTGATCTCAGGGATTATCTGTGTCATGCTTGCGCAGATCGTTCCAGAGCATCACGAAACTCAATGTATGTGATCCCAAATAAATGGTTAAATCTGACAAAGTGTCCTGTCTGAAATGTTTTTTTGTTGAAGCCACTGTGGCCAAATGTGGCAGAATATACAGAATGTGTTAAATGTTAACATGTAGTGTAAAATTTGAGCTAACAACCTGCCGCAGAAGGTGTCAAGGTGTCAGTTACACATCAGTATGTATCTTAAGTGTGCCGCCATGAGCTGCTGGTTCTATCAGATCAAGTCAGTTATAAAACTAAACCCCCGAGTGTGTTGAGCTGGTCCAGGATGAATTCTACCACCAATACAAAGAACACATGGTTCCTTCTTTCATAAATTACACACTTGCACTTTAACTGATCAGCCGAGTTCAGGATTAGTGCTCAGTAGCTACACACTGAAGGTACTGAGGCAGGAAAAACCAGAACGTTACACACAAATACCCGACAGAAGAACCCATGAAAGCATGAATGTGTGTACTGACCTGTGGTTCTGTCTTTGAGAGCAGTTTTGCACATCTCTATTCTGGCAGAGTGGAACGGAACATAACGGTCCTGTGGAGACGCCACCAACACCACGTTCTTGAAGAACTGGAGCCCTGAAATGACACAAAACAAACGAGTGAGAGAGGCTGCAGAGAGAGAGGCAGAGAGGGCACGACAGAGGAAGAGGAGTGAATCAGTTGTAAAATGCAAAGTACAATCACAAAGTACAATGACAGGCTTGATACGATAAAGCTGTGTTTTTTATTCTCCAGTCTCCTGTGTGTGCTTTTAAGAGAGTGCATTGGTGGGTTTCCAATGACAGGGTTTGGATCATTTTGTCAGCCTGCCACAGCTCTAGAAGGGGAAGAAAAAAAGGAAAAAAAAACGTTTTCAGGCTTATCTTCTTCAAGCCTGTGTGACAAACGACTGCTTTGTTCCACTCACACAGTGGGGAGGCCTCTCACAGGCCTCTCACAGCTCGCTGGCAGGGGTTTGAGTGTTAGCGAGCTGACACATACAGAAATTTGACAAAAAAAGACAAGATGACAACATTTTCATGAATATTTGAACAGACTGTCTTTCAAGTAATAGTCTGTAAAGTGAGGCAGTCAATATACTGCCTCTGTTTCACATTTGGCTGCTTTCATCCCGTACCTGGTTTCTGACTCAGGAGATAGAGGAATGTTTTCCGTGGATCTACATGATCTCTGAAGGTGAGCTGCAGCAAGGATCCCGATTTCTTCAGCTTCTGCATTAACCAAAGACCTGAGCAACACACACACAAACAAACATGCAGTCAGTCCTCCGCAGCCAGCAGCAGAGCAGGATGATATTCTTAGATAAAAGACTAAATGCTGCTGAGAAATGCAATATGCTGAAATGCAGCACATCTGCGGCGTGCCTTCTTCCCGGACCTGAGCGGTGGCCTCACCTGTGCTGACCAGCGCGCTGTTGTTGTACAGCGTTCCCAAGTGTGGTCCTGACAGCGAGAGGAAAGTGTGCAGTTTGGGCAAATAGCAGCGGAAGCGAGGCCTCGTCAGCACCGAGCGGATGATGATGTTCCCCAGAGAGTGGCCGATGAAGCTGTTGGCCGAAGACAAACAACTTTCAGAGAGAGAAACTTGCAGCTTGAGTGGGCGGCTGGGAGAAGAAAAAAAAAACACACACACAGTGCCTCCAACGCTGCTGACCTACGACACTGTGCAGCCGCTTATCATAGACTCCTCTGGAAGCAGGAACTGGTTGCAGCTATTTTAGAGATTCGTGCTGCAACGTTTGGTAATTAGAGAAAATTCATTAACTTGTTAAATGTTTAAACATTATCAAAGGCAAAGACAACTTAATGTTGCTAATATAGAGGACATGCCATGTGAATTAATAGCATCTTCGCGGCAGTGGGAAATATTAGACTCATCAGGCTATGTCTGTCACTTAGTTTAATTACTGTACTGCTGCAGCTCTACCCAAAATCCCTCATCGGCACGCCTGCTCCTTCTCATCTGTCTCCCACCAAACTAAATATAGAGGTAATGTGGAAAGAACCAGATGCTGTTGTGGCAGTCCATTGCTTTTGTCTTTGATACTCGTTCTCTAGAGAATACGTCACAATAAGAGAGTTAAGAAACTTGGGTAGAAACTCTCACAAAGAAATAAATTGGCACATTGAGGGCAATTAAGCAGGAAGATGAATAGCTTAATTTGATTGGAAACAGGCTGCACAGTGCTGCACAAAAGAGCACCGTCTATCAAGTGAAAGTCAGAAGCTTATTGGCACTATATGATAAGAGCTTTTCATCCATTTTGTGCCACTTACCCATTTGGAGTCTATACATTATCACGTAACAGTGATCCTCATAAGTTAAGACGTTCGTGCTGAGCACAAGAATCAATGCGCAGTCTCTGCTGCCATCTGCTGACCACACTAAACGCTGCCTCTTCTCTGTCGCAAATAATCAATCAAAATCAATCAGAAGGAGGTTTGTCAGTAATGTGTACGCTGCGGCGTGTTAAACCTGAGCGACTGACCTGATCCTGCCTATGGTGAGATTGTACAGCTGGATATGCTGAATGATCTCATCCAGCAGCCTGTCTGTCATGGTGTCGAAATCTGCAAACGTGTCAGCCTGTAGGGGGGAAATGGCAGAGAAAAGCACGGCCGTCAGCGCTCTGCAAATTGCCTCGAAGCGCTTTCGCAGAACGTGAGCGCGCAACGTGACACGGCGTTTGCTCCCGTCGCCATCAGACACACCTGGTTCCTCTCAGACATGAGGAAGTCGAGCCTGGATCCCGGCAGACCCAGCTCGATGAACGTCTTCACCAGCCGAAGGTCCGCGCTGTTTCCTGGAAGCAGAGGAGGACATTACACCCACAAGTTTGCAGCTCAGCTTTTATGAACGGTGTCTATTAATCATTTAACAGATTACCTGGAATGTGTTGTGAGGAATTAGCATTCACAGACTTATACACTTTCAGATGGTAAGACATATTCTCATATTACATTCACAATGCTAATAGGAATCTAAAACAAGGATGTGCAGGATGTGTCAGTTTAATAGCTCTAGTGGGGGAATTGGACTGCAGCGAAGCAGAACATTTAGATGTGTGCAGCCTTACCATCCAGCCCGTGGACACACACCACGAGGTGTATGCCATCATCAAACTCCTCGTCGTCCTCCTCGGGGGGGAAGTAGGGCAGATCTGATGCCAGCAGAGGAAGGTCGCTGTACAAGCTGGCCTGGAAGCTCAGCTCTTTTAACAGCTCCTCCTTGGCTTTGTAGAAACTGGAGGAGAGGGAAATGACATTTTGAAAAAAAAGAAAGCGCTATTATATTCTGTATGTTAGCAATAAAATGAAGAATTTTCCTTTAATGTGCAAAAAAAAAAAAAAAGCTGATCTAAGATTTCATTCTACCAGAAAGTTAGCATAACACTTACTGTGCATTTCTTGCAGTTTTCACCCTTTGGGGTCAAAATCTAATAGAAAACCTACCCTGCATCTCTGTATTTGATTAGTAACAGTTCACTCTTCCCACTTCCGAGCAAACCAAAGGCGTCTAAACAAAAGTTGAAGACTTACAAGTAAGCTCCTCGAAGTTTCATTAGCCTGTCATCCCGCCAGGTTACAGATTTTGTCAAAACAAATCCGATTCCAGTTCCTGTACTCCCAACTAATCAGGATGGATTTGTCTGCGCGCTCTTTGATGTGATTTAATACACTCAGGAGGCATTTCACCTCGTCTTGACTTGCTCGCTTCAAATTTCCCCTCACTTCATTTTGTTATGCTAGACTTTCCAAGGATGAGTAACTGCCAGCGACTGCACCAGATGTCAACAGCCGTCTCCCAATACCCATAAAGCCTTGTGTTTTTGGCCTTGTTTCCTGCAGTTGGTGTGGATTATAATCTCACTCCTACAAATTTTTCCTTTGGGACGACAGCCCAAATATTTAGAAATGTTATTTACTGACATACAAGTCAGAAAGGCATTATTCTCCCTTGCCTGAACACTCGCAACACGCTTTCAAGTTCACCCCGAATCAAAAAAGCCACGACTTATTGAAGTTGAAAATCTTGTCAAAAGCGTTTTTCGAGTTCAGTGTTCGGCGAGAAGCAGTTATACATCAAAAAGGTCTCCGAGCCTTTGATTGGAGAGGACATGTTTGATTGATAGTTGAGGAGACAAGCGCCATGATGCTGCGTTTCAGACAACTTAAACATAACTGACCTTGCACTTGGAAAAAAGTACGACTCTGGAAGAAGAACATTTGAGAAACTTGGGCCAGCCATTTCCACTCTGACATCACCCAGAACAGTGAACATGTATGTCGACACCCTGAACGGTGGGTAACCAGCATATAGCCTTATAGACAGCTCCTTAGCCTAAAACACTGTAAACACTGTTTTACTCAATGTCAAACTCTCTTAATGTGCAGGTACAGAGGCATTCTGCCCGCAAGAGAGCTAATGCTACTTACAAAGCTAATGAAAGCTGCAGCTCAATATCAGTTTATCTTTTTGAGTTGCGTAGCAGGATGCCGTTAGTCAGCATCACTGAGTCACAGAGGTGTAGTACGAACGGAGAAAATATCATTTCTATTTCTACAAACCTTTTCCAAAGAGACCTCTCACAGACTAATTTGACTTTAGCTACAGCAAATCTATGGAACACTTTGTCCTCTTCTAAACACCCAGTTCAGCAAAAGCAAAAACTCACTTTAGCATCCGTTCATTGGTCTCGTCGTCCATGTTCAAGGGGCTGAGCGAAGACGAGGAGATGATGCCAAAGGATCCCAGGGGCTGATGGGTGATCGGTGAGGTAGCCTGGCGAGTGGACATTCCACTGATGGAGGGGGAGTCTCTCAGCACAGATGAAAATGGCAGACAGGTTGGGGCGCATGACACGGACATGTTCACCACCTCCACCATCTTCTTGTTCACGAAGGCCAGCCCAGAGTTAGGGATCTTAGAGGGCTTGTTCTGGCCGTCCAGAGGCTCTTTCTCACCGGCTGGTATCCCATTCAGCTCAGCGGACGATGCGATATCACTGGCTGTCAGCCCCGTGAGGTCGCTCGGCCTCTGTGTGGTGGTGGAACTGTTGGGGAGGTCATCGGGGTGTGATGGTTTTATGGGTATCTGCGAGGGATCCAGATATTCCTGTTCCTCAACACTGAGCAGTTTGCTCTTTTGGAAACTTTGGCACTCATCTCCAGTGCTAATACTCTCCTGATCTGCCACACTTTTATGCACACATGGTTTGTTTCCACAGCTGCAGGGCGCTGCTTCCGATTCAACAAGATGCACATCCTCCACTGAGGCGCTTACTCCATTCATGTGTGTTTGATGGTTCATATTCTCCCTGTGGCTGCCAATAACAGCGTTTTCTCTCACATGAGGGCTTTCTGCAGACTCTTGTACGAGCAACACTTCAGACACACCACTTAACACCGACTTGATTCTGTAAGTCTCTGACAGGTACTGTGGAGAATTTGACTTTTCAGAGCTAATATTCTCCTTGAGAACGTGGCCAAGATTTGCTGCTGAACTCGTGTCTATGGATAATTCAGATTGCTCTGAATCCAGGTTGCTGTTCAGAGAAGAACAGTTTATCCTACATGAATCCTGGTGTCGCACTAAGCTCCTGCTCTCCGTTTCCTGGCCGAGCAGCATGTGGTCCTCCTCTGCGTCTTCCGGGCTACTTATCTGCGGTGCGGAGACGGACTTGGTGAGTTTGCTGAGCTGCCTCTGCTGCTGGTCCTCCTCGTAGGGCAGGGAACTGATAGAGGTGAGTGAGGCCTGTATACCCCCACTTGGAAGGCTGCCATTGCTCTCCATCTGCAGGCCTTCCAGAGAGCTGCGGTGGACCGGGTGGTGACACACTATTTGCTGTGGGATCTCCCGTTCGCTGGAAAAGTCCAGGGGAGGCCGACCTCGCAGTGCGACCTCCACGGGCCACGCCACCGAGCTTGGCTCGCTTTCAATACCTGAGTCAGAGATAACAGAGGACGAGCGCTTCATGATCTTGGAGCCAACCAAGCCTCCACGATGAGTCATCTCTTTTCTGAGTTCACCGGGAAAGGGAGGTATAACTGGATGCATATAGGCAGTGGGTAGGCTGCTAAGAGGGACATCCTCACTCTCATCGTCCATGGAGTGATTTAAAGGCATGGCAATGTCAGACTCCTCTTCGTTGTTTTCATTCTCCGCTGCATTGCTGTGGTTTGCGGCATCACAAAGCTGGATAATTTCTGTTGCATGACGAGCAGGGGACTCCTCTCTGCTGTGAGCAGAATCAACGAAGGGATTGTGGTTTGAGGAGACATCCTGAGGAGTCTCTCCTCTGCATGGATCCACATCACAAGGCTTCACGGCGATGTACTTCTGACCAGAACTACAGCTCTTCTCATCTTGGCCGTTCTTCTTCGCTGGTTGCTTCAAGTTTTCGGCCTCTGCCAGAGAAAATACAGCACTGTCCTCAGTGGGATTGAGGTTTTGGGTCGTTTTGACGTTCTTACTCTGGTCTGCCATGAGTGAGACATACGTGGGCAGGTCCATGCATTCATCACTGTCCAAGGAATCCTGGGGTATTGCTGGTGATCTGACTCCCTGGCTGCTTTCAAGAATCCTGTTGGCAGGAGTGATGGTGAGATCTGAGTTGGTTTGCTCATCGGTGCTTGCAAGCATTGGCACATGTGTTACCCACTCTGAAGAGACAAGGACAGTCCGAAGCAGAACAACAATTCAGTCTTGAGACAATCAGCATTGATATGTGAAAAAAAAATACAAAATTAAGATGCACATTTTGTATAACCTGTTTGGGGAGACTCCACATATCTGTCCTCAAAGATGATGGGCAGGCTGTTCCAGTCTCCGTCAATGTCCAGGCACTCAACAGGTAAAGGAGGCATCTTGGTCAGGTAGTCTGAACTCCGCACTTCTGCAGCTATCTGGCCGTGTCTGTTGATTCTGAATCAGAAAAACAATCTAAATAACACTCTTCCTGCAACCCAGAGAAAAAAAAAAACCTTTGAGAGGACTGGTACTTACAGTTCCTCTTGAAATGTCAGCGATATCTCTTTGGGGTGTTCGGTGAAGAAGTACGCCTCTGAGAACCTCCTGACCTGGTGTTTTCAGAAACAGATACAAGAAATTTCACTGTGGTGGAGCTTCAGTCCCATCTTTAATTCCATTAGCATATGAGATGGTAAAAAAAAAAGAGAAAATCACCGTCTGTGCAACCAGCTCACCCAACGCTTTCTCTTTCTATAGCTGCAATTAGAAATGCATCACCCTCGAGAGTCAGCCAATATGACAGGCAAATCACCAAGAACACTGTTTCTGGTGTGTTTCCACCCCACAATAATTACAGAATAAGTGTTAATTGAAATTCTAACTCCACTGGTAGGGTGGAGGCATGACGATATCCCCTCAGGGTAATCTAATACTAAAGCAAACATGTTCATTATTTTCAGACAACTGAGACGAAACAGAGCTGCATAATAGAGCCTCGAGAGCTACTCCACTGTGGAGCACATATTCACATTAAACAGCCCAGTGATTAGATAGAAATTGCACTGGAAATCACATCAGCCTCTTCAGCTATTAAGGTCGCGAACGGCATCTTATCATTTTACTAATTCCCTCTGTAGCACTTGCAGCTCACAGATCATCATGTAGGTAGACGCTTCTGTATTTACAGTCCACTCAGGTAACTTTCTAAAAGAATTTGCAGTCGCTGTGGTATTTTTATGCATATGTTTTATACTTATGGATGTCTCGAGAAAAAAAAAATCCCTTTATTCTCACTTTTATATCATCCTGCTTTATTGTTTTATACATTCCTTTATGAGGCTGGGGTACTGATCCCAGGTCTGCTGGTGCTGTCGTTCTGTCTCATGCAACATAATGACAATGAGATGGAGTTTGCCTGGCCTCATGTTTTGTGCTGCAGGTCTGAGGTCAGCACATGAACGGACTGCCACAACACTGAACTGACAAAGAGCAGTAACTGCGCCTGTTGTTTTAATGCTAATAGGTTTAGGGCAATATAAACACAGCATATCATACTTCAGAACTACTCCTCTTTATGCTTCCTGTGCTCATGTTATTATTGATGCTGTGTGAACCATTAAACAGCAAATCATGAAAACATGACTTTTGGCAGAACCCTATTCAAGACTTTTGGGGTCTTTCGGACCCCAGGCCATTTGGTTCAGGTGGTAGGTATTGGGGTTTTTTTTAAATTATTATTATTTTTGAACATTTTAAAATCTTAAAAGAGGTCACGCATTTGGCACCAAAAATACATCAACTTATCAGAAGATGTATTTAACATAGTATAAAAGTCTAGAATGAATACCAACAATGGACCCCAAGAAAGACCTTCTATGTATGGCAACATAAAAGTCCTGAATAGGGTCAAACGTGGACATGCTTGATGAAGTGATGCCAATTTTTTGGATAAAGCATGACATCCTCATTTTCTGTTATCTTTCTGTAATCTTTAGCTCAGGTGATGTGTAAAAATTATCTTCACCTTTTCATAAAAACATAAAACTTGGTGTATTTGTACAGTGTGTTGCCTTGAACATTTTCCAAAATGTAGCCATTGCTAATACGCCTCTTTCCGGACAAGAAAGCCATTTTATTTGTCAACATAACCATATTATATATTTTGTACCACATCTCTTCTACTAA
>NW_007578808.1:102314-105058 GCF_000690725.1 Stegastes partitus | reverse complement strand
ACATTAAAACAGACAGGGGAAGTGAAGGACACTGATCAACTTGTTCTAGTGGGAGTCTTTGGGTCCTGGTATTCAAAGGATGCTACTTTGGCACGTACCACCCAAGCACCAACCTCCGCAGCTGAGAGATGATGTCAACACAGAAATGGCAAAAATTGCAGTTCCTTAAATGGCTGCTTGAAGCTATCGCTTAAAGCAAATCAATGTCCATAGACCATCATGTTCAAATGTACAAATTTGCAATGAAAATAATCATGTTTACAGTCTGGGGAAAAAAACAAAGACAGTCTTAGTCTCTATAGCAAATTACCCTGTTCAAGACAGCTGTATGAGGGATAATCTTTATGTTACAAAGGCCTATAGTCAAAGCATAGTTAAGGGCGAGGCCACTTTGAGTGACCAGTCGGTGCCATCACAAGAAATTCAGGAGTTATTAGGAGCTGCCAAGATAGCGACAGCCAGAGTTACAGAGTTACTAACCCTAACCCTAACCTATTGGTGAAGTTACAGAGAGTTTGCCCATCTTCTTATGAGGGGGTTTAGTGCCAAAGTGGGTTTGTCCCACATTGGCACTAATTTACTAGTTTTAGAGATAAATGGGGTCAAATTTATAGTTGTTGGAAGAGGTCATTATATGCATCCAAAGATGTTTCAGCACTATCCAAGGGTCTTTATAAGGAACTGGAGATTCTTTTTAGTAGAAACAGATGCTTGGTGGTGGTTAATGAAGATTTTATTTTACCTCACTGTACCTGCAAGTTGAGTTTTCACAGGGCTTGTGCAACTACCTGCACCCGCGATAAAATGGTCAGCAATTCCTGTGGCTTGGCCCAGTTTGACACTAAATTTTCATGCCAAAACCATCATGGGCCAAACTTCAAAGTGGCATTGTGACATTACTAGTGGGCTGCTGGTTGGACCACTTTGCCATGAACTAGTAGACCATAAACACTTCCCCNGAGACAAAGCGACGCCTCCCCGATGTTTTGATGGTCAAAACAGAGACATGCGCCAAACACACTGACTGTTCTGTTGTTGTTGCTGAACCCATCCTTCACAGTCTCTTTCACACTGAAACTGTGCATTAAAGTCCTTTTTGCATTAACAATGCCCCCCGGCAGCCTGTCTGCCAGCAGCAACTTCAGAGTTCAAGAATGGTGCACATATCACCTGAGGTATTCTCACATATCACCTCAAATTCAACATGTCACCTGGATTACTTGTTGTCTCTATATGATTGGACAGACCTCTATTTAGACTCACAGCTACCTTCTTATACTTAGAAGTAACCTAAGTCTATTACACTGTAACATTTTGATATTTTATATATTTACTTTTTGACATATCTATTCTGGTTATTTATTTACTGAGTCTCACACACATCTTAGATGACAAACTTTTTAATCGCACAGTGATCACAAATAAAGATTTGATTCTTTACCTGAGCAAGATCAGCTGTGGTTGTAATGATGACAGTGATATCTGCATTAAATCCAACTTTTACAGACACTGGACTGCATGAATATTATTACTTTTAAATGAACAATTGTTTTTACTTCACTTATCTCTGGTCACATCTTTAAAACTTTTTCCCCGGTTGAACAAGGAGGTTATTTTTTTTTTATCGTCTTCTCAGCAAGATTATTTCAGTGTGCCATTAGAGAATTTGTTTAGCAGCATGTAAAACCTTTAAGAAAATTGGTGACAACATGCCTCAAGGAGCTGCTTCCAGGAATAAATTCACTGGTTATGAAAGCTGCAGTATTTTTGTATTTCAGTGTGGGTGCTGATGCTCGACATCACTATATTTAAACGTATCTGCACTGGGCTCTAATAAAGAGACAGTAACTCAAGAGAACACAGAGCAAATGATGACGCTGGTGCATTGTATAAGCCTGCCTTTGATGCAGTGGGATTCTCACCCTGAGCGTATGGTGCTCCTGGGCCAGGTAGGACAGGATGTGGGGGTTGAGCACAGTGGCCTCCAGGAAGCGGCTCCACAGAGCAGCCAGCTGGGAGCAGAGCTGGCTCACGTCCCTGCTGATCTGCTCCGCCACCTTCTCATGGCCTTCCTGCAACTGAAAAAAAAAAAGAAATACATTCCTGTGATATCAAACCGCATGCACCGGCTTTCAAAGACCTCCCAGAATACATCTTGCATGACTCTTTTTTTAGGATCTTTGCTTTTTTCTTGCTGACATACTTACATCTACCAACAATGTCGTGTCTGCAATCTGTCTGTCATATAAGTGTTTGGACTGTGGGCTGACTGATCATATTGGCATTCTTAAAAAAATTTTTAAAAATCCAGAACAACTGTAGGTCCAAACACAGTCTGGATGGCAGCTGCTGTCCTCAATACTGACCTCAACAGGTACAACACATATTGCTCACTAACATTTTAAGGCAGAAGGTTCTGGGTTTGAATCTTGGCCTGAGAAACGTAATCATCCTCACCAGCCACAAGGAGAATATACGATGATGAAATGTATGGAATCAGTAGAACCAAGAGTTCTACATCCGTTCCATTAATCTGGAGCATTGGAGCAGACTATTTTTAAATCATCACTGCAGATCACCCTTGATCATTTTACGTGCATGTTGTGTGTCTCTATAAGGGTCTAATGGCCTATAGATCAATCAGCCACAACATTAAAACAGACAGGGGAAGTGAAGGACACTGATCAACTTGTTCTAGTGGGAGTCTTTGGGTCCTGGTATTCAAAGGATGCTACTTTGGCACG
>NW_007578808.1:85384-100339 GCF_000690725.1 Stegastes partitus | reverse complement strand
CTTCGAGACAAGAGGTGCTTGGAGGTATTTCTAAAGCAGCAGAGCTCGCAAATCTGTCAGCTATAACGCCAAAAACATACATTTTCCCACACGGACATGTTAAACAAGCCTGTATATTTGTCATAGACCGAACATGTAGGATCCGTGCAATATCTACAATCAACGTGCGTTATTATGACTTTGATTATGTGGATATGCAGTAGCTTAACACTTACCTGTAACTCTATTGTCAGCTGATTTAGAGTTTCTTCTACAGGCAGCTCCTCTGTGAAAACACATGTTATTTGCAGAGCTTAGTGCAAAAGTGGATCACACTTTGTGTACCTTGTAGGAAGACAGACCTACTGCAATGTTAATGACACAGACATCAAATTTATGTTGAACATCAGTTAAATACTAATTAAGCCTAAAGATAAAGATTTAATGTTGTCTATGAAAACTTAAAGCTGTAAATTATCCTCTTGGTAACTGAATACTGAAGATATATAAAATCATTCTGCTAGTTAGCAAAGTCAGTGCAGTAAAATGTGCTTGTATTTGTTTTTGAGTATTTTTTAATTTGTTGTGATTTTATACTTACACTCAACTCAGTGACATTTATTTTTTTTTTAGCAATTACTAGTTAAGCTTTTATAAGACGTAGTCACCATCCAAGGGTTGACTCATAAAATGTGACGCACTATATTAAACAGTCTAAATCAGCTCCACTTCAGTGTGTCTGTGCAGATAATATCATTCATTTGCTAAAAATAATTCTGTATTTAGTGCAAGTAAACTGTTAAATGCTAAACCTCTGTGTCTAATGTTGTAATTTTACATCAGTACTTCCTCCACCACTGCTACTGCCCTTATAATGTCCTGTAATAATATAATTGGGCAAAATGAGCTGATTCTAATAAAGTTATTTCAGATCTCACAAGACATTCTGTAAAGAGATGAATAAAAAGCTTTGCACGTGCATCACCTGAGTTGAGAGGAATCTGCTGGAGCTGTGGGATTTCCTTCATCAGTGCCGTGTAGTACGTGTGCAGGCCTCTGTGTGCCACCAGCAGGAGGCGACAGAGCCGCCGGTGCCACGTATGAGCTCTCTGCAGGCAATTTTCACTGGGCACATAAAAGCTTCCCTGCAGAGGAGGAGGCACAGAGGAAATGTCAGCTGCTATGTAGGTCAGTAGTCACCTCTCAGGTAAAACGGCCTGCCTTAATGATGGCCATGTACACATAGTTGAACTTTACAGCCTCCACTACGGCAATTGTACAGGCTTGTTGTACTGACCTTGTGGTAAAAGGAGCTTATTTCTGCATCTGCAAAGTCACAATAATTACTTGGAGGATCAAATACAACGTTAGGGACAAATGGGCCCTAAACACAGCTTGCTGTGAGCTGTAAAAGCCGATCAATACGTTTATGTGGCACAGGGGGATGTACGCCATCCTTTTTATGACCTTCAAAGGGCTGCAAAGTGTGGGAAGTTGACCCAGAATCTAACGTGTCATTACTTGTGAAATAAGAAATATTATATACACATATATATATATATTAAAAATGTATACAGGAGATAAAGATCACATTTGAAGAGTTACAATGAGATGCTAAGACATTTAAAAACAGTAAGGGGGGTTAGTAGCTAAAGGTCGGAAGTTGCTTGATATCGGAGCAGCATGAAGTAAGAGAAAAACATTTTAAGAATAGTTCCTGTGCAATCCATAGCTTTGGAATGAGCTATCTAAATATGAGTTGTAATATGGAGCGTGTTTCCAGCAGATGGCCCTCTAACAATAGAGTAAAAACATTAGCTGTGCTTCACCTGTTAAATGCATAGTATGAGTGAAACACAAGCATCTGTGCAAACAGCTACAAATCACTGATGTCCTGTTAATCGTGTCCCTCATTTATCTTCTTCAAGAACTAATGACCCTCAAACCAAACACCTATAATTGTACACATCAGCCATCATAATATGGAGCCAGGGGACGAGCAGCGCTGGTCCCTGACCCGAAACAGCCATCCATGGCGTTCTTCCCATGGCTGGGATGTTTTGGCAGCGCCACTGGGGCTCAGCACTCTAAAAAGCATGTTATGCCTCAGTATCTGAGGATGTACTGTAATTTGCCCCGAGCGAGTCACGTCTCTGGCCCTATCATCATACCTGCACACGCTCTGTAATTGCAGCAGTGCAGTATACCCAAACCAGGAAGGAACATCTGTATGTTTACTTTCATAATTCTCTTTAGCTTTTATAGAGGCCTGCTGGGATCAGTCTGTGAGCAAAACGCTGAGAAAAATAGTTTTTTTTTTGTCTGTATGAACTAGTCATTATCCTAAAACCATCATTTCTCTTCATTCTGACAATGCCTGGGATGCGCCCCAGTTTAAGTGACATGTGGATTTCTGCTTTTGTTTGCTACTATCACAGTCTGTAATTTTACCTCAGCATCCAATCACTGCTGCTGTCAGAGACGTTCAAAACAAAATCATTCTGACAAGAGTTCTGAACTGTTAGCTCAGATTTGTATTTAATTCCCACCAAAATCATCCCCACCAAGTGTCACTTCTTACAGAATTATTTTCCCTTTCATAAAGCTGACAGTGTTTTTCCTTTCAGCTGATATCATTTGGATTCCACAACATGTCATTTTAAATGTAATTTTTATTTTTTTTCCAAAAATTAACAGCATGACACTTTGAGGAAATGGCACAGCGTTAAAGGGGAAAGTGCTGAAAACGAAGTGTCGCCGCAGGTGAGAAGCTCTAAATAAATAAAGGTGAAGGAGGAGGTGGTGGCGTTGTGTGCAGATTTCACCTGCAGCTATATGGTACGTGGCGCTTGTGAGCAGAACTCATTACTGTGATCAAACGAAACCCCCCTGCCTGGCTAAACGCAGAGCTTATTAAAGTGCCCAGCCAGGGGTGGGAGTAAAAACCAGAAGGAGGAGCAGGGAGGTGGGGTGGGGGGGCCGGGGAGCTCATTAGGATTTACAGTTCAGGCTGTGACGTCCGCAGGAACCTGGAGGATGCAGGTTATAAAAGGGTAGAAAAAACATGGAGCCTGCAGCTTTACAACTGTGCGTTCAGTGTGTCGCAATAATTAGCAAATTGAGCAAAATTCTCTCGTTGGTGGAAAGTATAAAGCACAGGTATGAAGCCAGTTTGAGACAGTTAGCTTAGCTTAGCATAAAAAATGTGGAAGCAATGGAAAATAGCTCTACCGAGCAAAACCATTCTCTGGCCTCAGGGTTTCCTGTTCTGATGCTTTTAGCACAAGACATCAGCTTTAGGTTACAAAACTGTTCTATAGGTTGCTTCCTCTGCAGACAACACAGAGTTTGAATATCAGGTTTTTTCACATTTCAGCATCAATATTGGTCCAGAAACACCACAGAGACCACAAAAGACAAAGTCCGGGAACCTTTAATTGCGCTATTAATCCTGGGTTTTGCTTTTGAGTTTGATCTGTTTACTGAAAACTAAATATTTTTTAATTTTTCTTTTTTTTTTTTAATGTTCAATATTGCATTTTTGGTTTCAGCAGGATATTTGTAGCAGTAATTACTGTACGTATGGATGCATTTCCATATACAAGGACCTCCAATGTAAGTACCAAAATATAGCAACATGTAGCCTGGCATATCAGTGTAAAAACATATTGTGTTGTACTACACATTGCTGTAGTTTGATAAATCATCATCACACATAAAAATAAAACAAAAACCTAAATTTAAAAAAAAATTAAATAACTGTTTAGGAAAGCATAAATAATCTAAGGCTAGCTTGCCTATGAATGCGTTTGAGACTCTACCAGTATCACATAAACACATTAGTTACATGTTTTTTATTCAATTTTTGCGAAAACTTGAATAATAATTTTTTCTAGTTTTTATGCCGAGTGACATACGTGAACTATTTTGTGAATGGGTGTGACATCTTCCTGTACTATTCCAATATAACCACAAAAATATTACTATGTTCTTCCAGATGTTCTCTAACTAAAGCCACAATCCATCAGAACTGCTAATATCTGTATAATATGTTGTAAGGAACGGACACAGATCATATGTGCAGAACAGAATGGCTCGGTCAAATGCTAGAGACAAAATCTATTTATAAAAGAAAACAACTTTCTGTATAAAATTAGTTTTCACACACTTCTGCCGCTAATGCTGCACTAAATGCAGCACAACCGTATGTTTAAGTGATTAAAGGGTAATAAAGTTATTTGCTTTCAATAAAGCACACCATATATATAATCATGATTAATAACAATGATAGAACTAATTGGATCATTATTTCTGTCATCGTCTCGTTGTGTACCTGATGTGTACTTTAAATGAGCACAAAGGCCTGCGAGGCTACGCCATCACTTCCAGAGGAGGGCTCCTATCAGTTCCAGATGCTGTGCCTGCAGCCTACATGCCTGGGCAGGTGGGTTAATCAGATATTATGAAAAGCCACAGCACATGGTGATAATCACCGTGTTGGCTTCTGGTCTTTAAGCCTCCAAGACTCCATCGAGGCCCAACAAATGACTGATTCTGAGGGTCTAGAATCTGTAATCCCGATCAGAAAAACTCTCTTCTCGGCTCAGAATCCTGTTGCTTTCTGGATGACATGCTAAAACAAATCCCACCTAAATCCGTCAGCCTCTGTCCCTAAACCATCGTGCTTTTACGTCATTGCTTGGCATTTAGCTGCTTGCTTACAAAAAAAAAAGAGAAGAAGCAGCTTTACGGGGACAACTGTTTTCAGCTTTGCGAGACAAAACGGGCTTTGACTTCCTGCGACTCTCTATTTGAACGCAGCTGAACTGCTAAAGGTTAACATACCTCAGAGATGACAGGCTTGCAGTAGCCAGCTCCGAACACAAGGTTCTCTACAGACATGGCAGATGGGTCGCTGGCGCTCTCTGGCGAGCCCTTCCCCAGCCAGGAGCCCTTCCCTGTACGTGCAAAGCTGGAGGGAGAGAGAGAACGGGGAGGACACAGGCGAGGACAAAGCATCAGTGTGTGCGTGAAGGAAGACGGATAAGCTGAGAGACAGGAGCCGCTACTGTTCCAATCAATCGAGTGCTGCAGTAATCTATGTAATGCACGCCTGAATACTGAGGTTATGCTATCGACGGCTGAATTCATCAGATAAGTGTTTGGAAAACTATCCGTTCAAGCAGCTAACAGAACGCTATTAATTGCAACAGCCAAAACAAACAGGAAGGACGGAGCCGTGCCAGTAGTTGGTTCTCGTTATCTTGTTTTCTTGATGCCAACTTTCTACTTCGGGTCTCCTCATCGCAGACGGTCGACCTTTCGTTTAACCCCGAAACAATGTTTGCACCCGTAGCTTGAAAACCACTATTAAGCAGGGTAATGCAGCTTTAAATTCCTTCATATGTATGTAGTTTTTTTTCCGTATGTACTGCTAACTACCTCAGTACCAAACTATAGATCACTTCCAGGCCAAAGAGTACATTAATAATGCCCTCTCTTGGCTTAAACCCCCCAAAACTCATATCTACGTCTCAAAGTCACCTACATTTAAAGGTTCTTTTCCATGAAAAATGATCTAAAATACCTTAGATGTAACTCTGCACTATCACTTCCTCTACAATGTGCAGATCTATGCGGTCCCTGCCTCTCTCTCTACTAACTCGAGCACACCAGCTCGCCACCTGCTCAAACACCTGCAAAACTACCTGATTAGCGGCTGATGTAAGGCAACCAGTGAAGCATGTATGGAGACGGAAATGACGGACAGGTGGAAGTAGTCGAACATGACGGGGACGTGGTGGTGGAGGCCTCGTCGCGGGTGGAAGTGGAGGCTGAGGGTCCGACTGCTGATCAGTGGGACAGTCGCTATCTCTGCCAACCTGAAAGAGTGAAACAGAAGACAGGTTATTACACCAGATAACAAAGACTTAGCTCTTTAAGTAGAGATCAGAAAAGTTGTTTTTTTTGTTGTTCTCTCCAACTTGTGCTAAATCTAGTTTGACAGTCGATCACAGCTAAACAATGGGCTGAAAAACATCAATCAACACATGAAACTAAATAAAACCAACATGAGTGAAGGAGGAAATACTCAGATCCTTTACTGAAGTGTGAATGCCACATTATGAAAATACTCAGTGAAGATCCATCCATCCATTATCTGTACACTGCTTAGTCCTCACTGGGGGGCTGGAGCCTATCCCAGCTGACACCCTGGACAGGTAACCAGTCTATCACAGGGCTACACTTAGAGACAGACAACCAAGCACACTCACATTCACACCTACAGACAATTTAGAATCAGCAATTAACCTCAACATGTTTTTGGACTGTGTGGGAGGAAGCCAGAGAACCCGGAGAGAACCCACGCTGCACGGAGAGAACGTGCAAACTCTACGCAGAAAGATCCCGGTGCCCCCACCGGGACGGGAACCGACGACCTTCTTGCCGCGAGGCAACAGTGCTACCAACTGCACCACCTTGCAGCCCCTCAGTAAAGATGTTAAGGGAAATTTCAATCAGTGAAATATATTTACAGTATTAAACCTGTTCTCTATAACTAATATATTGTGCATTTTGTTATCAGGGCTGCAGGGTGGTGCAGTTGGTAGCACTGTTGCCTTGCAGCAAGAAGGTTGCCGGTTCGCGTCCCGGAATCTTTTGCATGTTTGCATGTTCTCCCCGTGCAGTGTGGGTTCTCTCTGGGTTCTCCCACACAGTCCAGAAACATGTTGAGGTTAATTGGTGATTCTAAATTGTCTGTAGGTGTGAATGTGAGTGTGCTTGGTTGTCTGTCTCTAAGTGTAGCCCTGTGATAGACTGGTGACCTGTCCAGGTGTCTCCTGCCTTCACCCTGAGTCAGCTGGGATAGACTCCAGCCCCCCATGACCCTAGTGAGGATTAAGCGGTGTACAGATAATGGATGGATGGATTTTGTTATCGCTAATACAATAATGTGCAGCTACCTGTGTGGAACTAACCTGAACTCGTGTAGGGTTGCAAGAAACGACTCATTTCATTACTGATTGATATGAAGATCAATAAATCGTTTGATCGTTGAGGTGTGAAGAATTGAAAAATAGTAGAGACACAACTGTAGAACCAGGGGCAATACTTAGAGGCACTACTGCTGTACATACAAGTTTAATTCATCATATAGCACCATTTTTTTTTAGTAATTGGTAACTGAAGTTGTTGAACAAGTGTAGTGAAGTAAAGTAAACATTTTCGTTAAAGTGTAACGGAGTAGATGTTCAAAGTTGCACAAAGAGAAAATAATTAAAGCATAAATCAAATACTTCAAGTTTCTACTTATGTAGAGTGCTTCAGGAAATATACTGTAGTTACATTACGGCGCTGGCAGTACATTAAAATAACAATTAAAGATCAGTTAATCTCTGAATCAGTGCCAATGCGAAACTACAGAGAGTGCAGATTAATTAAAAGAGTGCAAGTTAAGTGATTTTATTGCATATACTAAAAAATGTGACCCTGGAGAGTCTGTAATTTGGCACTAAAAGGAGCAGCTCTTTATTCACAGAGGGAGAAATATCACTGACAAACGTCTTTGCTTTCTGCCAGACGCTTTATAAAAAGACGTCTAAGAATGCAGACTGCTGCTCACTAATAATCTAAAGTCATTGCCTGAGGACTCGCACGTTGTCCTTCTAGCTGTGAAAGAAAGAGTTGACCAGACTCGTAGTGAAAGCCGGCATGCTGAGGTATGAAGCAGCTCCGTGTGGCATTGGTGGACGACTACTATAATCACGCAGGTATGACAAAAACTTTAAACACAACACTAGCTACGCTTCACTAATGCGAGGCCACTGGTCGATACAAAAGCCTTTTGTGGGGAATGCACATGACCCGATTCTTTGATTTGTCCCAAGCAAACAGACATATCGCTAAATCACTAAGTGCGAGCACAACAGTTGTGATCAGGTGCTTAAAGCGATGGCTACGAGCCAAAAGACATAATAGCCCTCATTCATGCCTGGTTTGCATTCTCACTCCGGCATAAAAGCTGCACAAAGGGGACGGTCCAGCGTTTTCCTGCTGTTCCTCTCAAACACACAGACACACATCATTTCCATGCAGCTCCAGAACCTACTGTTGCTCATTGTCTGTGAAATGAAGATCCAGCTTCAGCTGAAAGTCCACCTCACTCAAGGCTTCTTCCACCTGCAAAAGATGATTACGTTAGTGTTGCTGATGCGTGAACGTTATGGGAACAAAATGACAAAATAATTCCATTTTATTTGCAGTTCACAACATACGAGGTGAGTCAGAAAAGTTTCAGGACTGGTGTCACAAAAGATATATTTCAAATTCAAACTACAAACTTTTTCTTTGTCCTCTGACCCAACAGAAATCTAGTTATCTTGTCCCATGCAGCATTTTTTCTTTCGCTGCTTATCCCAACATTTCATATTTTCGGGGTTGTTTAAACCTCGCTGACAAGCAACACGATCTCAGTTTCAGAAAAGTTTCTCTTTGCCGCCCTTTTTGCCATGATGATGAGGGAAAAATAAATCTTCACTTGCTTTATAAAGAGGCGTGTTGTTGCTGTGTACGGTGATTTGGAGGCGTTTCTGAAGGCAACGAGCACGGAGGTTAAGAACAAGTGGAATTTATCAACACTGATGTGTGTACGACCCACGTAAGCATGTTTGATAAATACAGACTCTAAATTTCATGCGTACGACAGAATTTAGAACCTTTTCTGTGCACTGATGATAAATGAGGCCCCTGGAGTCTAACACACTTTCCCAGCCTTCTCTGCCTTCACGCCGCCATGCACTCCTGGACGGATTCTTCTGGGGTCCTCCTCAGCTCTGTCGTCACAGCCATCTTGATGTCGTCCACGTCTTCTCCTTGATGACCCCCTTGAGCTTGGGGAAGACGAAAAAATCCCACAGAGAAGGTGGGGTGAGCAGGGAGGTTGCTCCAGCACGGCAAAGTTCTTCTCGGTCAGGAACTGTTGGATGCTCAGAGCGTTGTGACGACTTGTCCTGCTACAACTCTCGTCTCTTCTTGCACACTGAACGAAGCAAACGCTGCAGGATCTCTTTGTAGACGTGCTGGTTGATCGTCTGAAGGGGAAAACTGGTTGTTTGTAGTTTGGGTTTGAAACATATCTTTTGTGACACCAGTCCTGGAACTTTTCTAACACACTTCGTATGTCATCTCACAACGTTTATCATAGAAAGGTGCAGATCTTGTGAATTTTAAACAGAGAACTCAGCAATCCAAAGTTGTCTTTGGATTCCCTCTGAGTAAGCATTTAGCAAAGGTGGGAAGGAACCAACAAAAAAAAAAAACTCCAACAGAACCAGGCTCAGGGAAGGCAGCCATCTGCCTCGACTGGTTGGGGTGAGAGTGGGGATGGGGGGTGTATGGAAATGGACTCAGATTTCCTGATCAAAAGAACAACACTATGTTGTATCAGTGCCTCCAGTACAGCTTCAGCACCCCTTTAAGGATTTTTTTAACCTCTCTCTGATGTTTAGAAGCATCTATACCTTCTCTACCTGTGAATCCAGTAGCCTGTTAAGCCAAACTAAGTTCTCTATCACACACATTCAAGTTTCAAAGTACTGGCCTCTTAGCTGTGCTGCTGTAGTTTGCTAGTGAAGCTATAAGGACTCATAACTTATCATTAGCTTAACATGCTGTGCAGGAACATTGCTGTAGCTGGATTTGTTTGTTGTGTTTATGAATTGTCAAGGTGCCTGCATTCAAGCTGCTGACAAATTATACTATGACTGTAGCTGTTGTCCTTTCTGTCTACCTTTGATATTTCATGACTAATATTCCAGAAAATTGTTGTTATGTTCTCTCACTGATATTGTTGAATGTTAGATTTGCATGCAAAAAGCTGAACAGGCATCGCAGCAGCAACCACGGAGGGCAAGACTTTGTAAAGAGTCAGTTACTGTTAGCAAAAAATAAATAAAAAATTCACAGTTCCAATTTAGTTCTTAGAAGAGAGTTTAACAAAAATCTTCCACAGGTGATGATTTGACTGTGACAGCCATAGTGTGCTCATCAAACCGTTCAGGAGAACCTGCTTCTTGTTTTACTCGCTGTCACTCGTGTATGTCAGACATGAAATACTGAATTAATGAACAGGAACCGCCGTCACAAACAACTGACATTTTTGATTTACTGCTATTTGGCAGAGGAGCTAATGTGACCAGCCTTGTCTGCGATGCTTATTTAGTCACTTAATGTTCTTTTTAATGAATGCATTTATGCTCTCTGTGTGCCAGCATTCCTTTTAATCTGATGCAGGCTGAGCAAAATTGAGCCACTCTCATGTTCAAAGTGCCATAGAATGCAATGGCATAAATAAGCGGGAAAACAAAAAGCTATGAGTGAACTACAAAGGCGGCGCCGAGAGTAGATGTGACAGTCTTTTGAAGATTGAAGTGTCCTGCTGATTTCAATAGATGCCTCTCTTCCTCCTGTTACTACACCGAACACTCATTTGCCCAGTAAATGCACAAGTCTTTGCAGTTCTGTCTAATATTGATGCTCGCATTGATTAAGCATACATATGGTCGTACGCCAGGGAAATGACGGGCTATTTTTGTCTGCGCTATCTGTAGCTGTGAGCAGCAGATAACCTCCCGAAGGTTAATGAGCGGGGAGCCTTCGGGAGGGCTTACAGCTGAAATCTGATATGCCTTTAAGCTCCTCCGTCTCCACACCTCCACATGACCGTCTACATTTAATGAAATCTTCTAATTTTAGGAGTCATGTGAGACAGAACATCCACATTCTGGCAGAAGCAGAGATCCTTCTGCAGCGAGCCGAACGTCTGTATTGTAGATATGTGTCGGGGAGCAGCTGAGCGACGGTGCAGGGTAATGTCAATGTGTGAGTTATGGCTATCAGATGGATGATTAGCTCCGAGAGGGGGCCATCTTAACTCCCACACATCCTAGCTTCAGGCCTGTGTCATTTGCTGTCACCGCTGATGGCTCCCAACGACAAAACAGGCAGAGTGGATTTTCAGGGTCGCGCCCACGGTGAAACCGTAAAGGACAGTACATCAATAACTGTCTGGCAGGTTTACACGCCTGATCATTTCAGCTAAACATGGCCAGTCTGGGGCACAGGCAATTTACATGTGTCTGGCAGGTGAAGCACATTATTCCAAGAGGCAAGTGGTTAAACTCGTACTGGTTCTGTGTCTATAATGGTTAAGGCAGCGTTCTTTTGAAAAGGGGGGATTAACATTTCCACCGAGTCGCCTTTACGGCGCTTTGGAGGGTCAGTCAGTCATTTCATTACCTGTCAAAGCCACCTGTGATACGGATCCCCATGGGATATATGGGGGTCGATAGCAGATTTAAATCTCTTTAAGGAATGTGTTTTTAGCTGTTAGGAAGCCCTGACAAAGAAAGACTAAAAATGTCCTCGGGGATCACCGAGAGATCATCAATTTGCCATTTTCTGCATTTGGCAGAGGGAGGGGCTCTGCTGTGTTTGAAGCACACCAATCAATTGTTCCCACTATAGAGATCAGACTGTGAACCTCCTCCAGAAGCTTAAAAGACAAATCTGTTGGGGGTGGCATAGAAAAGAGGACAAACATAGTGCTACTGTTACTTCAAGAGTTAGGATCATTTTTCTCTCAACTGTTTTTTTCTTCTTATAAATTCTGCCATGAAACATCCCTTTTTGGTTGAACTGCTATTAGCATATGAATATAAATAATCAGACAACAGTCTAAATAGATCATTTTTGGAACAGAACAATGTGTGGAAACAGACACACATGGAGTGGAGTAGAACGAACAAACATGGAGATGGAGGAGCAGAGAGAGTCACAAAACAGCAGTAGAAACTCCTCCACTGAGCTCAAACGAAACAAAATGCCCAAAAATCAGGTAAATAAAAACTATAAAATACTTCTTCGGTTTAATGGTACCAGTTTAAAGCTCTGAAAGGCACTTTTACTTTTAAAAAGCAGTGTGAGAGACTTATTTGGTCCCTTTATAAACACAGTAAGGGCCAAAAGTTTCAATGGGAGGGACTCACACACACTAAAATGCACATAAACCACCTAATATACAACTAACAAAGACCCCAGAAGCTCGGATTACAACACAGATAGAGCAAACGTGATCTAATTTTTTGCAGAGTATGTCATTGCTTCGCTATATCTTCACATAGCAGATAGCTGTTATGTTACTGTTCAACTCTCACATTACAGAAGCTTTGCATGCTGACATGCTTCCCACGGCGATACCTCCATGCTGATGTTTAGCAGGTATAATGTTTGTCACATTCACCAACCTAGTGTAGCATATTAGCACACTAACCTTTGCTAATTAGCTCTACAAACCCATGGATATTCTAATATACTTTAATCGTGGACTGACCATTGCTGTCCATGGAGTCATGTCCCTAAGTTTACGGAGGTTGTCTTTAAGAGATAAATCTGAAAACCTGTAAAATGTGCAAAACTCCTCCACCCACTGGTATTTCAGGACACTTTGAGCACTATTTTCCAGCATAATAATGGCATTTCTTTACTAAATAGCCATGTTAGATATCTGTTCTTATTACCAGGATTAAATGTGTTGGTTATGAAAAGGGAGTATTGTTTGTGTCAGATGATAAAAGCATCAGCGTAGGAGGGAGCAGAGGATGAAGAAATGCATTAATTAATGGTCATTTAATATGCAGTGAAGCCACAAGCTACAACTGTGGAGCAAAACGATTATACAGTTGTTTTCACTTTAATTATCCATCAGGCATTTTACACTTTTACAGTCTAGGCTGCAGATAAAACAAACAAACGAATGGCAATAAATCTTCTCTATATTTCTTTTTTTTGCTTCGAGGGAATGTGTGTGTGTTAGTGTGTGTTATGTGTGTGTGTTGTGTGTGTGTGTGTACAGAAAATGTCACCAGAATGACTCACCCTTTCTCCATCCAATAGCAGGTGGACTTTGAAGATCATACAGTCATTCACCGCAATCTCCTCATTTCTGTACAGGATCTGAAATATCCGACTGAACACGGTGCCGTCGTAAACCCCCGCAGAGCTGAAGCTGCACTCTCCTGGTGTGGGACACGACAACATAGAACAATAACTGTGAGCTACAGCAAAAATCCCCGATTAACTCGAGTGCAGCAGTCAGTGTGCACATTTCACAACATATCTCAGAGACCAAAAAAAAAACAAGGGTTAACTTGGCATCATCTAATATTTGCATGCCATGGACAGCTTAGTGATTATGTACCCACAGTTTGAGATGCATAATAAGAATGTGTGACCTAACATTTGCAAATGTTTACAGAGATTTGTGAGGGATCTGAGTGTGTACGTTCAGATCTGAGAACACGTGCTGAGACTTGTGAATATGTTTACTGATCAGATAATGGGTATTAGCTCAACAGTACTTCATGTTCATGCCTCTACTTTCCGAGGCCAACTTCTAATGTAGGCCTCTGTTTGCCCCACATACCCCTGATCCTTTGATATCCATAAAATGCATAGAAGAAGTTCTGAATGTTTGCATAGGAACTGCCTGTAATTATTAAAAATGTGGCGTTCACGCATTAGAGACAAATCTCACCTATTCTACATGTCTGTGAAACTCAAAGGGAAACACGCTTGTTAACTTTCTTGCCAATTTAGATGAAAGGATAAACAGCGCTCTGAAATCTCTCTTCTAAATCCGAAGCTAAAACCAGCGGCTAGCTTTGCATAATGCCCGCAAACAGCAACTCTGTCCGACCGTAGAACAATAAACACAGCAGCAGCAGCAGCTATGAAGCTCACTAATTAATGAGTTGCATCTTAGTTTGTTTATCCCGTACAAAACCAAAAGCATAAATATGCTTCAAAAGGAGGTCACCACACCCTGCCAAGAAAGTGTCGGATACATAAGTCGCTTTAAAACTGCAATATCTCTCTTTTTTAAAATCTTTTTGTGTGAAATAAACATAATTTATAAGATGTTGATTAGCTAATTGTTGTTATTTTTAAACCAATCCAGGCTAGCCTTCTCCCTCTGTTTCCCGTCTTCATGCTAAGCTAGTGGCTGCCTTTCATATTTAATCAACAGACAATAGAGATTGGTATCAGTCTTGCCCTGCAGAGGCCCGGTAATGCCAGCATAAAAAAGTACTATTTTAAGTTTAATTTAGCTAAACTTTAACTCTCAAGTTTGGGTCAGTGGCAAAAAGCCAAGTGGCGAGTGACGACATTTGAGATGATGGAGACCTGCAGACTCCAAAATAAAAGATGCTATTGTAGTTTATTTTGCCCGTCAGCATCCAGTTTTATTGAATCTCCTCCGTCACATTGCACTGGAGAGAGGAGACTGCCTGCTCCACAACAGAGAGGTGTTTTGTAGCTTTAAGCCAGGGAGCTGTGGTATAAATGCATCATTAGATTAAACTATTACCTCATTTACAACCGCGTTCGGCAAACTGACTGTTAGCGAGCTTGTTAACCTGGAGAGCTTATTGTCTTTTTTCAATGCGCAATGACTCAAAACTTGAAGAAGATTTCTGAAATTTGCAGCTTCTGATGCTTCTGATTGAAATCAAATCACAGCTACAGACCTATTCTCATGTCTAGTCATGAATTAAATGCCAGAGAAAGTCAATAGTGAAGTGAAACTCAGAGAATCCCCAGTGATGACACCAAAATGCCTGCATTAGTTTTGCTGTACCATGTTTTAGCGTGACCACAAGTACAGTATATAAATGTATTTTCCAAAATGTTGAAATGTTCCTTAAATGCAAAGATAGGTTCATTGTCATAGACAAATGTAGGAGGGGAAAAACAAGATGGTTGCAGAAGTTAAGATACAGTAGTGTTTCATTTATGTCACTTTTTCAAGGCAATTTGAGCCTAACAGAAAATACATCTGTGCTGGTAAATACATTAAAATGGTATCAAAATGTTCATGGTTCATTGTAATGCAGACTGATCACACCGACTAATTCT
>NW_007578808.1:75181-82839 GCF_000690725.1 Stegastes partitus | reverse complement strand
TGCAGCTCAAATAAAGCAGCTACAGTTTCACTTTGAGACATGCTTTTGGCTGTTTTTTCCTTTCTTAGAAAAGCAAAGTCTATGTTTTAATAGTATAAGGCTTTTGATAAAGCCATCTTAAGCAAATGTATCCATGCAAATAAAATATTTCCAAAGAAGTTTAGGAGGAGAGATGGTATCGGTGTTGGTATCTGTGGGCAGATACTCAAAGTTGAAGTATCGGTATCGGAAATCAAAAAGAGGTATCAGTCCATCCCTAGTAAAGATGCTATATTTCATTGTTACATCTGTAGGCTATACAAATATAAGGTTACAGATATTTTTTCTGACAGAATTGTCTCTAAAAATAGAGTATGTGTTGTGTATCCAATGTTTGCCATACCTGATTAACAAAGACTACAGCAGCAAAACACCTGAGTACACGACACAATCATGTAACACGTAACTAAAGTTGTGCTTTCTTGCTTACAGATATATTATTATTGTTTATTTTCTAAATCGGCCATAGGCGTGAGTGTAAGCATCTACGGCCGTTTATCATCTCTGATCTCTTTGTATTAGCCTTTCAGTGACCTTTTATCAGTCCATTACTTTTATCAGCCCCTCGTAACTCTGTATGTTTAGCCAATGGATGGATGGATGTTGCTTGGTTATTTCTCCTATTAAAAATTATATAGTGTGACTTTCCTGTCTGTGGAAGCCCATTACGGCCTGAAAAAAAAAAAAAAGAATAGCCATAGGGGCTAATGCTCTGAGCAGCGATTCCCCAGTTCAAAACCACTATTTCTGTCTTGTCTCACAAAATCACACAAATAAAAATGAATATATAAATAGTTAGGGCTGCATGATGGCTCGGTGGTTAGCACCGTGGCCTCACAGCTAGAAGATCCCTGGTTCGCTTCCCGAGTAGAACGCCTGGGATCTGCATGTTCTCCCCGTGCAGCGTGGGTTCTCTCCGGGTTCTCCGGCTTCCTCCCACACAGTCCAAAAACATGTTGAGGTTAATTGGTGATTCTAAATTGTCCGTAGGTGTGAATGTGAGTGTGCTTGGTTGTCTGTCTCTAAGTGTAGCCCTGTGATAGACTGGTGACCTGTCCAGGTGAACCTGCCTTCACCCTGACTCAGCTGGGATAGAGTCCAGCCCCCCATGACCCTAGTGAGGATTAAGCGGTGTATAGATGATGGATGGATGGATATAAATAAAAACTCATCCGTGTGTATTAAAGTCACATATTTAGTTACAGATTTTGTTCATGAAAATAATCCCTTATCCAAGAGGTCTTACATCTGAGACGTAACTGAGCATCACTGCTTCCTCTAGAACGTGCAGATCTATGAAGTCCCAGCCTCTCTCCACCCGCTGCTCCAAACTTGTTGCAGCTTCAGCACACCAGCTCACCCATGATTCTGCTCAAACACTGAGCTCTACACTACCCAATGGCAAGTTGTAATATTCAAGTTTCAAGTTGAGTCATTCGGCCACACGTTTGAACCAGAAACTGATGCTGAAGAAGAAACTCTGCAAACTGATGGATTGGTTCCTTTGGTTTTTGTTTTGTATCAAATCCCAGAACTCTGAATCCATCTTCTTGAGACTGTCATCATTTCACAATCCTATGTTAGCATCATATGACTTTGACACAGTAAAATTTACATTTAGACTTATTTCATAATTCTCGTATATTTCCCTTTTACTATCATCTAATTTCCACTTATTTCTAAAGAGAGATGCACATGGAGCCGGAGTGTGTGACACTGTCTAACTCATAAATCAGTGATCTGCCTTCCACGCTGATCCTTGGTGGGCTTCACTTGTTTCAAATGTCACATATTCTTATGCAGACGTAATATCTGGTGAGCCAAAGGCAATTTCCACTTAGATAATAGTTTCAAAAATGTTAGAATTTGGGATTAAAAAGGCTATAATGCGCCATATCACGAATTTGACTTGGTTTTTCTTATTTTCGTCATTTCTAAGAGTTCTTCTCCATAAATGTACCACAAAGCAAGAACCAATTCCCAAAGTGCTGACCCCATCTGTCTGACACCAACACTATGAAATTAAATGTATGTTCACAGCGAATACCAGAAACCCATCAAACCCACCCACTTCTGACAGTCTGGCGTACTGCGGTTCTCACAGGTGTTGGGACGTTATCGCATCGCGCACATTAAAACCCGCTGAAATGCCCCCTAAGCTTTAGCCACAGCGATTCGGTGCCGGAAAAATAATCTGCTTACAGCTTGTGGTGCTCTACATCTGGTCACTGCGTATCAGTGCAACACACAAACCTCTCCACGCAGAATTGCTCTTCATGATACTAATATGAGAGAGCATCTTAGTCTGTGCAGACGTAAACTGCAATCCAATTCTCCCCCGTTAAACATTCTGGCTTGAAAATCCCCATGTTATTGTGCATGAATCACAGTCATTAAATGCTTCAGTCGAGTGTGTGGCACGATCCTTCACACGTAATTCATTTTTTTTCTGAAGGGCACAGACAATTGAAATGTCAAGCATACACTTTCAAAGAGAACACAGCAAGGGATTATTTCCTGTGTCTGTGTATGATGAATGCATTGTCTTTCGCCGGCCAGAGCGCTGGCTGGTGCATTGATGTTCAGGACTCGGTCTGTGAGGTGTGCCGGCTTTAATGCGTGACCTTGTGGAAGGAGCTGCAGAGGGAAGGGGAGGGCTTCAGCCTTCCAATTACAATATGTATATGATCCTCACTGTAAAGCAGCCTGCTGCAGCGCTCCTTATAGGCTACATATGCTAGCGGCCGGTGAAACAGGGGATTGCAGCGGGATTAGATGTGCGGCGCTTGAGAGCATTTACCGAGCTCACATTTTTTAAAGAGGCTACAATTGATATTTTTCCACATTACCAACATGACAGAAAGAGTTATCTCATGAATCTGCGGCTCCCCGCAGCTTCATGAAGCATGATATTAATTTTCAGCTCATTTTTTTATTGTTCTGTTTCGCTCCTACTGATCAAATAGTTATTTTCGGCTGAAGGCGGCAGCTGTTTTCAGAAAAAAAAAAAAATGTTAAAACCCTTCAAAAGCCCACTATCTGCTCAGCATCAAACAGAGAGAGACACAGCTAGCACTTAGCTCACAATTTAATAGAGACCCAAACTAGAATGAACAGATAAAAGGGAGTTAATATATGTAAAATATGTAAAACACATGTTTCCAAATGAATTAGAACGTCTTCTCTATAGCTGCTGGATGTGCAAACAAGATGCTGTTTGTTAACCAACTCATAGCTTAACAGGTGAGAATAAGTCAACACTGTTATTTCTGCTTTGTGAAGTGAGAGTTATTGCAGGTTGATGAATAGTTGGACATTTTTAAAGGGTATCAATTAATTTCTTTCTGCGTGTAAAACAAGAAGATTAATACCAAGTTCCCATTTGTGTTTAACTAAAGCTGATTTATTATTTTTTTTCCCTGTTTATGGAGAGATATTTTTTAAAGGGACAATCTGTGGCTTTAAGGGAAACTACTGTACGTATTAAGAAGTGTTTCATGATAAACAACAGTTTTGCAGCGTCTCCAGCTCCAGTTTAAGATGACATATAGTTAGCATACATAGCATAGAGTTATAGCTAGCATCCTGGAAAAACACAAACTGCCATTTTTCAGTCCGTCAGTGTTCATATGCATTAAACTTATGTCTAATGGCTTATTTAGCCAGATTTTGCGCAGTGTCACAAGTTGACAGGTGTATTACTTTTTTTTGTTTCCCCGTGCTTCCTGGTTTCATGCTAAGCTAGGCTAACAGGGTCCTCAAAGCTAAGTATTTCATTGATCATTTCCACAAACTAAAAAAAAAAAGGCATGAACACACAACATTGAAATATTTACAGCCATTAAACTCTTGGGGGAAGTATTTGCTCCTTTAGCGCCATAAATGCTTCGCTATGGTCACCAGCTAGCTGCCAACTTTCTAAGGTTTTCCAACACAGGAAATTTGGGGCAGATGTGAGGTGGCATCAATCTTTATTTATATATAAGAACAGCCACATAATTTGCCATTTCAACCTTTCTGTCTACGGTAGTTCGGATTCAACAGGCTTGATGGCAAAATTAATGGTGACAGCGACACAACAACAGCAGACAGTAGTTACTGACCGCACCTCCATTTCTATGAGTACTTGAGAAATACAAAAATGGAGGGTGTTTATCCAAAAAAAAACGTTGCATGCTTCTAAGAAGCAATACTGAGACGTAAATTAAGCAAACAGTTTCTGAAAAATCGAATCAGTGACCTAAAAATAAAACCAAAATGCAGCAGCAGAGTTTATAATTAGGAGTGATCCTTTTCACATACAAATAGTCACGTCATTAACTGGTATTGTACGAAAAATTATAACTTTCACTTGTTTCACATGAGATCTTCTTCTCTCACTCTCAAAAAGGGTACATAACTAAATGTAAAATTGTTCAAGCGAGATTTAGAGGATAAATCACAGGGAGGATGATTCGAAAAAATGAGCTAAAATCTCTCATAAATGAACCGAGTGTACAGTGTTGACTGTATTTGCCTCCTCATGACCGATGATCTACCTCCTCTTCTTCACCTGACATTATGCAAAACTGCACCTCCAGGATCTATAAACCTAAAAATAGGGTTACTGAACTGATATTTTTATCATTACAATCCACTTTTTGGATTTCTCTAGCGAGGGAATGGCGTTCCATGCTGTGTTCACGTCACTGTGAAAACACTCACACATCATTATCACACACACACACACACACACACACACACACAGGTACTAAAGCTCAATATCTGTGAGAACATTTACACCGACGACAGTAGGATCTACATGCCTAAAACTAAAATCCTGCTCTTAATACTACCTGTAACTGAGCAGCAAATCACACAGAGGACTAAAAATGCCCTCACAATCCTTAATATCCTCACAGGAACAGTGAGCCACGCTGTCAGGCACTGGTGCTCGCAAGTACAGCCAGCACACACACACACACACACACACACACACACACACACACACACACACGGTGCTCCAGTCATGACAAGCTAAAAATATCCGTTATTACTGAGAATCACTATTGCCAGTAAAACGGCTTTCTGCAATGCCAGAGATCCAGATTGTGACGCTCGGTTGGGCCCAGAAACACTCAGTCACAACGTATGAATACAAAAGAGGACGAGACATGTCGGGGAAACGTTTACCACCGTAACTATCTGCAAGTATTTGTTGGTTTTAGGAATTGAAAACATGTAAAGTGCAGCGAGCATGAAGGAAAGTGTTGTTTTTATTCCAATTTGCATGTGTTGTTGTTGTCGGTTATCTGGATTACATTTAATTAAGTAGAAACCACCGATGACGAGCTTTTGCGAGGGATAATTATTAGAAAGCTGCAAATTAATACAGTTTGCTTTGGACTTTTAGATTGGCTGCTCTATTCTGCATTTAAAAAACAGATTCAGTCTTAAATCCCTCAATAAGAGTAAATGTTTCCACTGGAACAGGAATGCAGCTTCATGTGGACGCTTATCATCAGAACACTGACATGGGATTTAAGGAACTGAAGATGTCTTGTTTCAACTGTGATTTTAAAAAAGATGTTCGAGCTGCAAGATTTTCTGCAGGATGAGTCAGTCAGTCAGTCTTCAACCCAAAGACAGCCAAATGTCCTAAATCATGGAGACAAGGCAGAGTCATAAAACTCCCAGACACCACTCTCATTCTCTGATACAGAACCCCAGATAGCTGGCACAATGGCAGCACCACTGACTGTGCATAGCAACTTTTTCTTTCCTGGCTTTAATCCACAGCTACACTGAGAGATCCAAGTGCATTGTGATGTAAATTTGCCCCCCACCACAAGAGGCAGATGTGGAATATATTTCACAAATAGTGCATTGCTCTGTTTGAAGGAAAAACCTTAATTTCTAATTTTTTTTAAATTTGGGAGACAAGACATGAACAAAACAATCCAGAGAACACGATACTGTGGAATTATCCTCGTTTGTTCCAGGGAAGGCCCAAAGAGTCCTCACTGCTCTACCGTGCACTTTAACCACTGTGAAAGATTAGTGTTTTCACGCAGACTTCAAAGGCAGACACGTCCAACACAATGTGTGTAATTCAGATACAAAATGTGCGTTCATGAGATCACTCCCTCTGTCAAGTGAGGTTTTCTCATACTCAGTATCCGTCAGAACAAGGACCACTGTGGGTGAAACTTCAAGTTTAAAAGTTAAGCTAAGGTCATAATTTGATCATATTTGATTGGAAACTACGGAAGCCGAGAGCGGTCGTTTTTCGCTACTGTTCTTTCTTCGCTTTTTTCTCGAGATAATGAGTTAATTTTCTTGTTGTCTCGGGATAACAAGAATCGTTTTCTCGTGAAAACGAGATAATTGGTGTTTGTGTTTGCCCGCTCGTGCCCGGTCCAGGATGGAATCCCAGGTGTGTGGGACCTCCCACACACCTGGGANAAAATGTTCATGGTTCATTGTGATGCAGACTGATCACACCGACTAATTCTGGGGTTCAGACGCTCAGTGGTGCAGCACTAAAGAAACAAGACGAAAACGAGGCATTAGTGGCATAATTTTACCCTGAAATAAATGATTTAAAAAAGAAAACAGCATGTAAAATGCAGAAACAATCTGTCAGCTTTGGCATGTTGACGGTAGAGTTGAGGTCTGTGTGTCTGAAATGTGATGATTGTTTTACACTCCAAGCACAGGAACAAACAGATCAATTAGATTTTATTTTCACAAATGAACTCAGACATTTAAGCCTAAAACCTGCGTTTACACCCCCAACTAATAAATGAGGCTTCCCATTGTTTGGGCCGTCATTTCCTATGCTGCAGTTCCTTTGTATGCGGTGTGGCGGCTGTTTACTGCTCACCGCTGCTGCTACACTCTCCGTGGCAGAACTGCAGTCGTCGAGCTGCTGCCCAGCTGTGAGCTGTGAGAGGTCTTTGAAGTCCCCTGCTGAGGTTGTGCTCTTTTCTGTCTTATTCCTACTCTCCCTCTCTCCACAGGCCTCCTCCTGATAATGCTGTCACTATTTGCAGCATCAAGCAGCCCCAGCCAGGATGACGGATGTGCAGGAGCATGACTGTTGTCAAAGACTTGGTGGATGTGTGACAGAGGCGGCGTAATCCCTGCGGGGATGTACTTTATATGGAAGGAGTTGTAGCTCTGTGTTAGCACTGTCGCCTCGCAGTCACATGAATGTGACTTTGATTTTTGTTTTTTTCCTTGTTTTTGTTTGCGTTTCCAGGCTCCGTCTAAAGTAAGCTGGATTAGAGACTCGAAACTGAGCGCTGAAATTAACATAACTGATTCTCTCAGTGTGTCTGACCTGTGAAGGACTCATCATCTCTCCCAGGTGTTTGCGTGCCCTCTGCCGTGCACCGGGTGGCCCTCTGCTGCAGCCAAAGTCACTAAATCAATGAACTGTAGCTGCTGCAGTCGCTGCTTTCACACCCGAACACATACTTTCAATGCCAGTTCTTTTTTTTTTTCACAGGATTGATTAAATGTAACATTATGTACCGAGGGAGCTGAAGTGATTAGACCGTGCTAAGAAAGCTGCTTTGCTGAGATATCAACTTTGACACTGATAGCAGTGCTGTGTGCATACAAGGGAGAGAAAG
>NW_007578808.1:68833-74949 GCF_000690725.1 Stegastes partitus | reverse complement strand
TCACCAGCGGGGGGCCGGAGGACAGACCAGACCGGGCACGAGCGCTTCATTGTAAGTTGTCGTGCCCGGTCAGCTGTTCTCATGACACGTCATGTCGGAGTTCCCGGTCAGCTGTCTATATAAGATACGTCACACCAGGAAGTCCGACAACTTCTGATGAAGGCTGAAGTGACAGCCCAAACTGTCAACGGGATAACTATATCGTTATCTCGGGAAAACGAATGGCGTTTAAAAAAATGTGCGGCCATGACTGCTCTCGGCTTCCATAGGAAACGTCTTCAAAGATCACAGTCAGTAAATGTTAGGACTTTATCTGGTCAGATATTTAGTCACTGTCATTCATGTACAATAGTTTATCTTTATTACTTCAGTAAACACATGGATGGACTAAACAGGCCCACTGGGCACAGAGTCAGGGGTCGATGAGGTCAGCGAGCTTCTTCGTTAGAACTCCTGTTTCAAGCATCTTGTCGCCAGTCAAACATTTACAATGAAGATGCATAACAAAGAACAAAGAGACAAAAATCACCACAAAGACACCGCAACAAAACGCAATAAGGGAAGGCAGAGATGTAATAATCGCAGGGATGCAAAAAAAAAAAGTCACAGGGCAATAAAAAGAAATGACTACAGACAAACACAGCATGATGTAAAGAACATCACTGACATCCAAAGTAACCACAAAGATTATGACAAGGAGATGCAACACGACAACAGAGATACAAAAAACGCACAGAGATACAATCACATGCAATACAACGATATGCAACGCAACCACAGAAATACAGCATAAAATGGGAGATGCTAAAAGAAACACATACACACAAATTCAACACAAAGAGAAACACACTTTGCAAAAAAATGCCAAAAAATCACAAAATACAAAATACCCATATAGAGATGCACAAGAACAAAATAAAGCAACGTTAGCGAGAGGCAAAAAGTAAATAAGAACCACAAATAGACACAAAACAACCACAACAAGGGGCAAAATAACCACAAAGAGAGATCGGTGACTATCAAGATACACAAATTACTGCAAAGCAAAGTGAAACAACTAGAGACAAAAATGACTACAAAGAAACCAAAACCATCACAAACAAATGGAGAACAATCACACACACAACACAACGACAACCGGGCACAAAATGATCTGCAGAATGGCTCCAAAGCAATCGCAAACAACTACAGAGTGACAGAAAATGAAAACAAAATCATGCAAAATGACCTGAAAGAGGCACAGACCGACTGTAACGCACATAAAACAACCACAACAGAACCGCCTCGTTGTACAGTAGCTCTGTTCTGGGGGTCGTGCTGCTCGGTGTCCCATTGTCACGTAATCCTTCGATGATTAAATATACTAGAAGTTCTTGCCAGTAAAACCTAAAATCCTCGGCCTCCGCGCGTGATTCAAAACAGTTGGCCGAACAAACATATCAGCCCTCCTATTCATCCAGCTCAAGTGCAAAAACAGATTAGTAAAAACCAATAGAGCAAATTGGGAGCTTATCCACAGATGACAAAAGAGGAGGACGGGGTTGTCAGGTTGGCAAAGTGTGTGTGGCGTCTAAAAATATTGTATATGTGAAGATCCTCTTACCTGTGTTTTCTTGCGTTGTCGCTAGCAGCCTGTGGGGCACTCGAGGCGAGACCTTCAGCCCCGCTCGTATCTGATAGAACCTGAGGTGGTGAATACAAACAGAACAGTCACAACTTTAACCTGCGTAAATAACTGTACATTAAATAACTGTATGTTCTCCAAATGGCGAGAAGATATCAAGAAAAAAAAATGGATAGAAAAACTAAAATGCCCTTTGCTGATGTTCACCATCCTGCCGACAACATGTGACGCTCAATTATCTTGGTGTGTTTTTTTATTTCTTACTTGGAAAAAATGTTCTCCTGATGTTTGAAAACAATATTTTTTAAATCCATACGCCAAATAGACTTTATTTGAATTCAGCACAGTCATTAGCGAGCAAGCTACCTCGCTGCTTGCTGGCTACATGATCAAATACACCGAAAATAAATAAATATTCGAATGTCAAAACCAATATTGCTCTGTAACAACGGTAATTTGTTTCTTCTCACTCTTAAACTTTTATAGTTGCACATCCCATTTCTATACAGGGACAGATATGACAACACAAACATGACTAAATAAAAAATAAGTAAAATACAAAAATGATTAACCTCACAAAAGGTTGCCAGATTTGTGGCTGTGGATCTCGTTTTTGTCTGTTATACATTCTAATTGAATATTCACTATTATATCTTGGATATCTAAAAAAAAAAAAAGCATTATGATAATCAAAATTCCAATGTGGCTACTAAAAAAATGTAATTCAACATATTTGCCATTAAAATTCTGCCTATTAAGCCATGACAATTTAGGATAAATGTCAATTTATAATGGCATTAACATTTCAAATCTAGCTGGGATATGCGTCACAGATATCTGCAAGTTATCCTCATCAAAAACAATATTTCTGCAACGTCATTCTTCCTCTCCACAACTGTACTGTCAGATATCCATATCAACATTCATCCAGGACAAATGACATCACTTATACTTTTCAAGTGTAAATAATTTCTCATTATTCTCATTAAAATGAATATGCAGACAATGTACAGTGCAGACATTTCCAGCTGAATTCTGACCAGTTGTGATTCCAAGTTTGGATGTCTGTAGCTTCATTTTGACTGGTCATAATTTTAACTCAATATATATATAGTTCCTCCTCTGGTCAAGATATCTACATTGTGCTTTTTTTTTAATGTCCTAAATTAATTTTGATATCTCAAACTGGAAATCTGCCTCGTCAAAATGTGATTAAAAATATGCTGAATTAAGAGTTTGGACTGGTGAAGTGACATCATGTGTAGTTATGTAACGAGCTCCGGCAGCTTGGAGGTGGAGGTGGTTTGCCATTCAAACATGGTACGGTACCGTAGCTACATAAACTATTCTAACCAACATGTCAGAGCAGCCGAAGTGCTTCTACATTTTGACCGCAACATTCTAATGAACAAAGCTCTTCCACCAACTCCTTGCTGATGAGCTCCTTCTGTTTTACAGCATTTTCTAGTGATCTCATCAACCAGAGCAGCCACCATTATTATTCCTGCTAACACTGTTTAGGCTGAACTGTTGCTGGATCAGCATCCAACAGGAAGACTCAGCATCCCGCATACGGGTCAGACGAGTCGTAGTGACGTTACTCTTATTTATAACATTGGCATTGACATTTTGACTCGTCAAAAATCCAATCTGAGTCAACTGTGGTGACAAATGAATGTTCTGACAAGACGTAATACCTGCTTCAGACATCTGCACTTGAGAGCAGTAATATGTCAATATGTGGTAGAGATAAAAAAAGAAAATGATTTCTTAAAGCATGCCAAAGAAAAATGTTTGAATTCTGATTAGTCAAAGTTATTGTAAGACATAACTTTAATTAAAAATGTAATTGAGATATCTGGAATTCACACTACCAAGAGGCAAAACTGAATTGTTGATATTTGTAATTAGTTTTCTCATACAAGTCAATGGACAATTCTCAGTAGTCAAAACGTACCTATAGAAATCTTTGATGGAAATTTTGGCGAGTCACTGTTTGGAAACAGCTATCTGAACAGTAAATCCAGCGGACTGTTTACATGTTGTAAAAAAAACCTTCCCATAGTGGTGTTACTTTTTGCCACCCCTCGTGTAGCCTAACTTCAAGCTAACTAATCGTGCTTATACTGTCTGTCCAAGTGCAACATGCGATGATCCGTATTAGCAGCGGCGAGACCATAGACTGTATAAAAGATGGACGTAGTAACCGGCCCTGAAAAATGAAGCCAACCCGGAAGTGTCAGAAACCTGCGTCCGCTAGCTGCTGGCTCCATAAAGCCCTGGCTCCCATAGAAATGAATTGGAAAAGAAGTGATCACAGATCATGAAATACTGCATTCCTACAGCTCAGGATTTTTAAAAAATTAGTTTTCATGGTCAAATCCAGAGATCAGGTGGCCAATCTGAAAATAAATCAATACTTAATTTTTACAAAATCGTCAACATTTTGCGGGACAAGGGGCGTGGCTGGCTTGATTGACAGTCGGCAGCGACCATACAGACGAAGCGAGCAGAAGGCGGTAAATGTGGGCGGGCAGAGAGGGCCCGCCTCTCAATCCGTCTGACCAATCGCTGCTCCTATGGCTCCGCCCCCCTCCGATGATTTTTGTGTCACTGGCTCCAAAAATCCAAGATGTCAACCAGGAAGTAGCAAAACCCTGGCTTCATTTTCTCAGTACAGAAACCAACGGGTGACGTCATGGTAGCTACGTCCATCTTTTATACAGTCTATGAGCGAGACGGACTAAAGGGCTTTTTCATGACTTGGATGAAAAGTTAACAATCATGTTAAACAAAATCAGCCATGAATGGTACAAATGTCGCTAAATTATTAAAGGAAGACGGGCAAATGGCTATTAATAATGCAAAAGACTTAATAATATGTCTCTACTCAGAGGCTGTAAAGTATACTATATATGGCATCAGGCGAGTACTGGTGCTAGAATACTGGCAGATTTCAATTAAGATGACGAGTCAGTTTTAAACAGGAAACTGAACTCTCTTACTGACTTAACTACAGATTATTTGCATGATATTCTAGATTATAGGTCACTTTCACGGTTCAGGTCAACCCGGCTTTGTTTACGAGCACATCTCGGCCCTCCGGGGAGACATTGGCAATCTGACAGACCGAAGCGTTGCCGTGAACACAATCAACACGTCGATGTGTTCGCGCCGGCACTTGTAGGAATCGAGGCCCAACAGAGAAGAGCACAGAATAAAAAAAAAAGGGATGTTTATGGAATGGAAGAAGTCAAATCAGTGCAATCACTGCCTCTTATGGCAGAGATTTATAGCATGTATGCACATGTTCACATTTCAATAAACTGCATCATTGTTTACTGTAACCATGAAGTACAAGAAGCTGTAATCTGAATATTTCTTACCATACAGCTACTAAAGGACACTGGAATCAATTTGCACATTTACACTGAACGGCAATTTCAAAATGCAGCTGGGTTCCTAATTTGAGCATCTGAAGCAATCTTGGACGGTGGCTCTTTCGGTGAAAACTAAACATTCTGTGCTTATCACCTTCTTTACAAATCAAATCAGTATTTTTAATGCAATCATTGTACGCCCGGGCCCGTAAGTGTACAGCTGCGTGGCCCATCGGTCCGCTACGAGGATTAGTATTGATTTCGGCAATTGCATTTCAGAGTGGCGAGATGCATGGATCTTGGTAACCAGAGCATTCTTATTCCACGGTGCTTCATCAGTACACTGGGATCCAATTCTGTTTAGTGGTCACATCAGATCTTTGCTGCTATCTGAAGCAACATGGCAAATGGTAAAAACAAACATATTAGTGCACTCAGCTGAAGGGATTACCAAGATAAAGCTTTAGTCCATCCCATTTAGAGAGGGAAAATCATTTTGATAAAGCTGGCGTTTCAGCAAGCCAGATGAGAGGTTTTAATCTTCCCGCAGATGCGTCACTGGAGGATGAACAGAACCCTTTTATATGTTGTCGAATATCACAGAAAACCCGCCCGGACACGTATAAAACATTAAAAGCATTAGCTCTTTCATTAGCAGGCCTTACTGATCTCCTTATCGGTATAGAAAGTAAACAGACTTTCATTTAAATGTTTTGTAATTTACAGTTTATGTTTGTATCCTGCCGTAGAAGTAGAGACAGAATGATGCCTCTATTTTCTGCCATTTGGGGTTAATAAATTCAGCCCTCATTGGCATTTGAAAGCTATAAAAAAGAAGGTAGATTTTGCACGAGATAGTTTTTTCTTAAGATTTCTATGCATTTTAAGTAGCATATATTTTTAGGTTTGAATAAAATGAATGCGTCTGTTTTGCGAAGTGTCTGTCTGCCTGTTGTTGATGCTAAAATCAATATGTTGAATTCATTTGCATTACATTTAAATATGATTTTACCAACTGCATGGACTCCACTACAGAGCAGACTTAGCAGCTACAAGCTAATTATAGCAGCTTCACTGTAATCGCTGTTTTTCTCCATCATTGCTGGATTTAC
>NW_007578808.1:46962-67423 GCF_000690725.1 Stegastes partitus | reverse complement strand
AAGTAAAATAACTAAAGAAAGAAAAGAATGAAATACAATAAATATTAATAAAAAATAAAACAAGATAATAAGACAAATATATACAAGAATTTACACATCTAGCAGAAAAAGGTATATTGGCATTTGGTCAAAATCATATACGATATCAATTTTATATGATAAAAAAAAAGAGGTCAAAAATGTTCAACTAAGTACACAGTAGCTGTATTTGATGTTGGTTAATAACAGGTGCAGTCAACCAAACATGCCTCCATTTTTCTGAACCACACGACCTTCTACACATCCGTCAACATTCAGCTCTGATGAAAGTAAATTATTTTTTCACCTCTTTAATAAAATTAGTCTGATCTACAATGTAATCTTTGTCCAGCAGCATTAAAAGAGGTGAAAGGACATTTAAAATTACCCAATAAATTCAATTATACATTCATCATTTCAGGATGAGTCATATCTTCATTAGTAGGCACCAGGTTTTTTTTTTTTTTCCTACATTTTCATATCTCTGTCCACATGTTTATCAGTGTTCTCAACAGCTGCAGGGAAAATGCTTCTTTTTTTTTCCTTCGACATTCTCATACATTCTCTACGACTATATATGCTGGGTGTCTTTTACATTCAGTTAAGGTACATTTACAAATGACAAGCATAAAGTGCTTACCCCCTTTGAAAGAGATCCACATTGTGAAACTTGTGCAACTCTAGAGAAAACTCCAGTGTTCCCTGTACTTCAGACATGATATAATCCCACTCATCACCTGTCAAAAGAGAAGATGCACTGTAAATATGACACATCAAACAAATAAGCCAAAAATAACACAGGATCTGCAGTAACACAAATAATGACACTTGTAAAAACCATCAGTCTGGTCAGGAGATACTGTGTGACTCATGTGGTCCAGCATGGTGTGGAGAACAGACTGTATGAGACCAAGATGGACGCCTTGATCTGAATATAGCCATCATCATGTCTGCTCCGGTTGATGCTGGAGTAATGACCACTAAAACCTGATTGAAGTATTTCAAAGTAAAAGCACGGACGTGTGCAACTGCAGTCTTTGTCTTAATAAGAAAAGCCGTGAGCTGATTTGAATTAAACTTTTACGGCCGTAAATGTCAGCTCGACCCGCAAATGTGGCAATTATATGTTATCTTCTTTGTACTTTTAAATGAGAATTTTATTGCACAATTATGTTTTTAATGTTTTTAATTAAAGCCCAGGACGAGTTCCTATATACAGAAAAGAGGGGGTGATTAGTAATTAGTGCAGTGTGGCTGTGTATCAGCATAACTGGATTTAAGTCGAATAATTTGGAGTCAGTCAAAACACAGAAACACATGATCTTGCTCGAGGAACATCGCTGTCAGACAGGTGTGTGGATCTATCCAGAAGTACAGACTTTGTTCCCATTTGCCCTTGACTCAAGGATTTGGCAAAATCTCTTGTCTGTACTGAAAGCTATGTTCCAGCTTATTGAGACAAATACATTTAAATACTAATGCATCACACTATGAGAACTGATGCCTAAATGAAGCTGGTTCACTTACACCCACACTGTAAGAGGAGTGATTCCCATTAACAACAACTAAAGCTCAGAACATCTAACTTTAATTACTCATTGTCCACGCTGTCATTAATATGGACTTTATACTACACAGTATACGGAGGAAGTGCCCCAAGAGCTGTTTATAGCAAAGTGTATCAAATAACCCCTCATTGAATGCTTTGAAATACAATCCCTGCATGTGTGTGTGCTATTGGGTTAGCCTTCTTCTAAGTGTTGTAAGAACTGCCATGAAGAGTCATCACTTGAAAGAAAGATGCACACTCTAAAGTGTCATTACAAAAAAAAAAAACCCAGTCATTGCTGTAAAGCACCTTTTCAGAAGTGCAACTTGTGCATCACAACCAGCCCTCAGCTTAGCTGGCTTAAAAGCATAATACTGTTCCAGTCCACTTTCTTTAACCAGTCAAGATTTATCTAGACAGGCTGGTTTTACTGCACCACAGCATCGACACAGGGGTGTAGTCACAAGTTCTTTGCTGCAGCCAAAATGCAAAATTAAACACTAATTACAGCTACAAGTCCACTCTTTTAGTTTTTTATTCAGCATGTATGCAGTTCCCAGTGATTGCTGTAGCAGACTTATATGTGCACAAGTATCCCAGTTATGAGGCAGATGTTGATTGCATTCCAGATTTATGGGGTGCACAGAGAAATGTGGTTATTTTTCATATCTCTGTACACATGATAGATCAGTATCCTGGTCACTGATTACTGTTTCGTGTTTGCTCAGGTGCTTGTGACAAACCAGAAGCTTAATCTGACCGTCCTGTAACTGTCGGCCTAACCTTGAATTAAACTGACAGTGAAGCCACTTTAGCTTCTAGCAGCATTAGCACTAACATATGGCTCAGTGCAGATTCAGTTTATCCACGTTAACGCCAGCAACGGAAGACGAGACAGTCAGGAAATATTAAACACGTCCTCCACTTTGAATGTCACTGCATAGGACGGGAGAGCGGTGGATTAAGACACGCAGCATGACTGGTGGGATGGGGTCATCAAGATGGAGTTCAGTGACCTCGAGTGGAGAGAAAATTACCATATAAGTAGGACATGCATTTACCGGCTGTAATACACAGTTGGGCTGTTCATGAGAGCAGGGGAAACGTATAAGCACCAGTTCTACTACAGATGAGAGTGGTCTGCTGTACAAACTGGTGGGCAGGATCAACTGGTTTGTGTTTCAGGCAGTCAGCATGTAAACATGCAACAGTACACATAATCAGGTTTCTCTAAACTAAGACAGGGGTGAAGGGTTTCTGAAACCAGGATATGATGTTTACATGCGCATCACAAAAACAGGATATTTCTAAATCGATCATAACTAGGTCCATGTAAACGCAGTCATTGGTAGATAGACGTTATTGATAAATACTTTGCCGTCTGAAGTATTTCTCTGTTTCCTCCATGAACATTTATTCTCTCCAGGTTACTGTCACTCACTGGCCTCACTGGAATCATCTGCTGGGATTCTCTTGATGATGTATAGTTGTAAGGTCTTCACCCAACTATATAAAGTGCTCTAAGATGTCTATTGTTGTGATTTGGCCCTATATAAATAAAATTGAATCCAACTGATTTAAAATGACGGTGGGGGGATGATAGATTTATCCAGCTAGCAAGCTATTTAAACTGAAGTTAGCTACATAGGTTGGTTTAAAAAGTTGTTTTCAGCTGACTTTATAGCCGTTATAAGTCTATATAGTGCATGTGAAGGTTACACACAGTGTATGACATGGTGGTAACAGCTAATAGCATCACTAGAGGAGCAGTTAATAGTCAGTTTAGAAGACATGAATCAGCACTGTTGTTGTATTACAGTATTACAGACGATAAGAATATATGTTCTGTTTTGTTCTGTGAGAGCTGTTTAGTTTCTTAGCTTCGTGTTCATATTTAACAACTTAACTTTATTTGTTTCAAAAGAAAAGCCTGAGTTTATCTTGGATGATGTTGCTAAAGCTGTTGGACTATTAAGTCCAGTATGCAGCAGGACAAGTCGCTAATGTTAGCCTAAACTTAGACAGAAGCCAAACACTTTTACACAGTAAGGAAGCGCTACGTAAGTAAACAGGGTTAAATCACCTGTGAGGACTTACTGATGTGCTCCTGGGCCTTAGAAGTAAAGTTGGATTACTACTGGACATGGTCGACTACATTAGAGCAGGAAAACATGCATTTAATCCATTCCTTAAACTTTAACAATTATGTTTTTGGTTTTGGAATTACAAAAATAATCAAGTATAACTTCTACTCTGCACACTGCTGTTCATGTTTAGTATTGAAACGACAACTTGTGTCTTTGTTCTGAGTCAGCTGTCTGGAGTGAAGAATGAGGTTTAAACAACCTTGGGTCAGGATTAAAATACATCCATCCATCCATTTTCTATAGCTGTTTTATCCTGTGGGGGTTGGGATCCCAGCTGCAGGACAGAGGATGGAGTTTATTGTGTCTCCTCTTACCGACTGAACTTGGGGTTGATTTTTCAGATGTAGCTTTAAAAAGATAGCTTGCTGCTTCAGCGCTTCAATATAATTATATAGATCCAGATTAAGCTAACAGTCGGGTTTGATTTGTCACTTCCTAAGAGCAGAGGAATTATTCCATCGTGTCCTTTCCTAACACGAGAACTTTATTTGAGCAAATAGGGTGGATCTGAGGTGTCTTCTCGGTTGGCAGAGAAACGCTCTTCTGCTTTAACTTATGCTGATAAGATGGATTACGAGGATCTTGCCAAGTGTAGGGAAAGAAGGGCCAGGAAAAATCTCCAGTCAAATACAAGCTTCAGCCTCCAGAGGAGAACAAAAAGGTGTCCGTGTAAACGCTTCAGGATCGTAATAGCAAAGTAGCACAGTCCTGAGAAACACAGCGGGTTTCTCTAATGTTGTACATCAATCGGCCATGTCTACAAAAAGGCCTAAAGACACAAGACATCGCCGAGCTGTTTAGCCTCTTTGTGCTGAGTCGGCACGTTGCGCGTGAGCGCGGACGTCCTGCTAATGTCATGAGCTGGTCATAAGACTGTGAGACAGTCTGGAGTATGTTTTTCAGCTCTGATTAAAATACAGCTGAAGCTGCTTCATCGCTTCTCTAATTCACTGTGCTGTGCTGCGAGCGAACGTCCTAGTTATCCGTTATCTGCTGTCTCAGAGATTCATAAGAAGGAGCAGCTCACTTCTCCGGCTATGTGTTAGGTAGGCAGCGAGGAGCAGAATGAACACTGTGTACTTGATTAAATGGAGGCTCACAAGCCGGGGGGACTTACTGTAATATGCTTTCATTCCCACCAAAAACAATCTCCAACCTAAAGCACACATGACAAGAGCGCATGCACTGATCGCCAGGCCCTGCTGAAAATTCATCAATAAGTTAATCAAATCAGCGAGGCACAGACCAAAGCAGCCACGCTGACAGCTTCAAAGGCATACAGCTGTCATTCATCCGTGCAGGATACATTGTGTTTGCTTTGATGGCGATGACAGGACGATCATGGACGATGATGAAAAAACACATCAGCCGGAGCAGAACTGCAGCATCAGACCTTTAAAGGGGGATGTGGTGTCAGACATACATTCATGTTGTCAACAAATCCCATGAAAAAGACTGAAATCAACTGTGTGTGTCCCTTAACCCTGGATGGAGGGAAAGTCTGCAGAAATGGACTTGTTATTGACACAGTCCTTTTTTTTATTGGATTTATTATGGCAGCATTGTTCTTTTTTCCAGTAAGCTGTTACACAGGATCCACAGCAGAGTTTCAAACAATATGTGTGTCTTCATATTCAAAACACTTGTCTGTGAATGTCCTTATATTCACTGGAAATTTTTTAAGTTATTTAAGGGGAAATGGAGAACATGTGGAGCTATTTTGTTTGGTTTTGAGGGAAGGAATTGGATTTTTTTTAACATAAATCTCAGCACCACATAATGGAGTCGACGTAATTTTAAACATTTTTCGTTTTCTTTTATCGTTTTTTTTTTTTTCAACCTAGAATTCCTCAGACTTTTTTTTTTGTTTTTTTTTTTTTTCAACCTAGAATTCCTCAGACTTTCATTAACTCAGACTCCATTTCTCAGCAACACTAGTGGGGCAATCTGCCGTGGATTTATATTACCTGCCAGAGCTGTTTGGTTGCTCTTCTGCTGTATTTCTGAAAAAGCATCAGAGCTCAAGGAGAGGAGAAGAATGGCGGGACCTGTATTAATATTGTCGCCCATCAATCAGCGTATAACTCTTTCATACCGTACCTGGTTATATGTGCCTTTATTTCTAAGTCTGCAAAAACACTGAAGATCTTAAACACATCTGGTAACGCGTGTTGAAGCAAAGGTTTCAACAAAACTCCTCATTTTGATTAGGAAAAAAATCATTTTCCGTCAATACACTCCAGCCTTGTTTGCTTTCCTGTGCAAACCCGCTGCTCTGTAGCTCCCACACATATCTGCCCAACCTGTAGCCGAGCTAATGCTTCGAATCTGCTGCTTCTGCACTTTTAGCAGCTATCTCTTTCTGATTTTCTACTTGCAGTGAATCATTAAACACTAATCATTACAAAACAGCCATCTGCTGTCTGATTACTATTTAATGCAGGCTACAAACACACACACACACACACGCTAGCGTTCTTGGAGGTCTAGAGTTTGCAGCTTCACTAATTTCGCCACCTTCAGGAGAAACTGAAACTCCTGGCTGCCCTCGAGATGCCCTCCTCCTCCCCTCCCCACTGCTGGTGTCAGCTCAGCTGGGAACGCTGACTGACAGCTCCGATCTCAATTTTGGGGGGAGGATGAAGAGGCAACATGTTTATAGCGGCTGCAAGTGGAATGAGCAGATTCTACAGGCTTCACAGGCGCCGTCGTAGCACGCAGTCATTGTTTGTCAAGACTGGAAGCTGCTGAATGTGTGCACAGCTCAGAGGGCCGGATATTAATCTCAGGCGTTATTCCATTCATTAACAATCCAAGTCCCTCTGCAGCACACAATAACAGACAAAGGGCTATCACCAAAGGTGGCAAAGGATCGCTGGGGTTGCAGAACCTTCTTGAAGCAAGGATATTAAAAATCTGTCAAATCAAAGTTACTTCACAGTGTGTACTTTCCAAAAAAAAAAAGCAATCTGCAATTTGGATACGTGGAGTCCCCCTCTACAGAAATCCACCGAGCCAGAGCAGCAATCATGTGATGGCATAATCTAGCATTTGCTAAAACCCTCCATGATGCTGTGTTGGAGTCTTTGTTGTTAAATTACAATGCCAAATCCCTGCAAAGGCACAAAAACACAGAGAGAGAGAGAGAGAGAGAGCTGGAGTGGCCTGAGTTATGAGTCACAGTATGACTTTGAGAGGATGTGACCGGCATCCTTGCAGTCTCCAAATGAGATTCTCTTAGAATCAAAAGGCTTTTCTGCAAGAAAGGAAAAAAAACAACCTGCATTTGTTACCTCTGAAGTCTGATGTGACATTTGGAGAGCTGTATGTGATCATAAACACACTCACTGTTTGTATTCACAACTCTGAATCATTGTTTGCATTAAAAACCAAGTGCTGGTCACTTTGCATACCTGCAAATGTTCATCCGATCTGGTTGAAAAGTATAAACACTGACATATAAATGGCGTACTTTATGTGGGTTAACTGCTCTGATATGACTCAGTGTACTGTGTTGTGGTTTTCTGCTCCATAATGAAATGTTTACATCAGGCGGTCACATGAGCGCCTGAACTCCTGCTACATCACAGCATCGACAGCCTTATTAACCACCAGATATTTCACCTGGCATCACAGTTTCCGTCTATTTTTATCATTTTTGCAGCCGGCTGTGACAAAGACACAGCTTGGGAGCTCTGCTTTGTTCGACAGCATGTAGGACTATTTCAGACTACAGCATCTGACGATAAGCAGCACACGCCGGAGTGGCCAGCAAACCTCTTGCGCCATAGAGACACAGAGCTGCACTGGACACAGTTGCCAGTTTACCAATCTGAATTAAATTATGCTGCAGTTGATTTAAAGTGCTTGGATGCATTCTCACCAAAGCTTTTATTTGATTTCAATCCTCCCCATTGTTCTGCCAACTTATCAGTGTGCTTCGTGCCAAATGTTGACCACAGTCAGACAAAAGACCCTCAGCATGTCACACAGAGGAATCACACATGAAGTACACCTCTTCCACAGCTCCCATCAGATCCATCCTCTGTGGTCCTGGCAGCCCTCGAACCGAGCAACACTTTCACTGTAGCAGCTTCTCTCTGCTGTATTACACCGAGCATCCCATTCCCCCCCCCTTCATGCTCCGCACACATGCGGACAGCAACCATCCCAGTAAAAGCAGGAGGAGGGTGTCACATGTAAGAAGGAAAAACGGGCTCACCTTAGCAGTGATGTGGTGTGATATCCGCAGAGGGGTTCGGCTCCGAGCCTCTAATGAGTAAACCGCTGTTTGCGGATGGATGCGCGGCTTTGCAATGTTTATATCATCGCTTCTCCTGCTGCTGCTGCTGTTGCCATGGTTATTCATCCAGACCCTGTATGTTCTGCAGTCCCCTCTCTCTCTCTCTCTCTCTCTCTCTCTCTCTGCGTTCTCTCTCTATGCCTCTCTCTCTCTCTCTCTCTCTCTCTCTCTCTCTCTCTCCTGTCGGGGATTTCAATTTGGGAAAGTGCGGCAGCGTTCTTGTCGCGGAATCCGTCTGTGTCCGCGCCGCGTTTTTGCGCACAACACAGAGCGTGTGGACAGATTCATAAGGGGAATATTAATAGTGATCGGTCTCTGTGTGTGTGTGTGTGTGTGTGTGTGTGTGTGTGTGTTGCCGCTGCTGCACTACACGGCGTGCGTCTGACGTCAGAGCCTGCCCCCTAAAAGCGAACCGTGCGCTGGGAAATTACCATGCAAGAGAAACAAAGGAGTGTTATGCAAACAAAGCTTTAATGCAATAATGCACACGCACACACGCAGGAATCACGTGACCTGGACACCACGGCAGGTTTTGGTCGCTGCAAAAATCCCAAACATCGTCCTGCAGCAGATGATCATATGAAGCACTCTGCAGCAGACTACAACAAAAACAATGACAGTAAATAACCAGTGCAACCACAGCTGTGATTTTCTCTGTAGCTGCTGAGTTCCCAGTTTTTTTTTTTTTTTAACCATAGATGATTAGAAAGGAGAGATCCAATTAAAAATTCAACCCCACAGGTTGCTTGGATAACAGTTTTATCATGACCTATAATTAAATAGTTTAGTGAAAGGGTTCTCCAGTGAGCATAGAGAATCCTTTATACTGTTAATGCTGCTCTTGCTGTTTATATCGCTCTTCCACACAGACATTTGACATTGCACTGCACTTTACTGCTATGTTTGTGCTTGTCCTTGCACTCTGCAATTGTGATTAACCTAATCTATCTAATTGAAAACAAAGAATAGAAAAACTCAGAGGTTGGGGTGGATGGATGGGTTGACGAAACAGTGGACTCTACTGTGGGTTCTTTCTCTGTTTAAATCCTCAGATCAACTTTTCTTTGAATCATTAGTGTGTCTTAAGCTTAGCTGGGCTGCCTTACTGAATAATCCAACACAGAACTTCCAACATGGTCGGCTGCTACCTGGAAGTTGTTGTTTTCTGTAGTGAAATGAAAATGGAGAGAGTCGTGTGAAATACGTGACCACCGAGAGGCTTCCATGAGTCAGTCTAGCTGACGGGTGATGGATGGTATAAATGAAAAGCTTATTTCTGCTCCACCACTGAGTTCCCAGGTTTTAATTTTAACTGAAGCCCACAGGTTGCTTGGACAACAGTTGCAATCAATGCAATCTAATAATTAAATTATGTTGTGACAGGACCTTCTAGTGACTATTTACAATGAAAAATATGAACGTGAGATGAGATGAGATGATATAGCACTACAAGCTGTGAGGTTGGGGTGGATGGATGGGTGGACGAAACACTGGACTCTGATGTGAGAGACCGCTGCTCTTTTTCTGGTTTTCAGCTTTTCTTTGAATCACAAGTGTACCTTAAGCTTAGTTGGGCTGCCAGACTGCATAATCCAAATCCTTGTCATAACATTGAATTTCCAACATGGTAGGTTGCTGCCTGAAAGTTGTTGTTTTCTGTAATGAGATGAAAAATGATAACACACATATTGCAGAAGGGGAGGAGAGAGTTGTGTGAAATACGTGACCACTGGCAGGCTTAAACCAGCAACATAGCACATCCTAGATCTCTCTAAATGAAATATTCCAGTTAAAAATCTTTACTCATTACATAATGGAATGCATTGAGAACAAAATAACATAAAAATGATCAATGTAAATCAAAATTATTATCCCATGGAGGTCTGGATTTGAAATCATATTCAAAATAAAAGTAGAAAATCACATCACAGGCTGATCTGACTTCAGTAGAAATTCCTCCAGACAAGTCAAAATGAGGCTCAGTCGTGTGTGTGGCCTCCATGTGCCTGTATGACCTCCCTCCAATGCCTGGACATGCTCCTGATGAGATGGAGGATGTTCTCCTGAGGGATCTCCTCCCAGACCTGGATTAAAGCATCAGTCAACTTCTGGACAGTCTGGTGGATGGAACGAGACACGATGTCCCAGATGTGCTCAAGTGGATTCAGGGAACGGGCCGGCCAGTCCATAGCATCAATATCTTCATCATGCAGGAACTGCTGACACACTTCAGCCACATGAGGCCGAGCATTGTCATGCATCAAAAGGAAACCAGGGTCCACTGGACCAGCATATGGTCTCACAATGAGTCTGTGGGTCTCATCCTGGTACCTGATGGTAATCATGGTACCTCTGGCTAGCCCATGGAGGGCTGTGCGGCCCTCCAAAGAAATGCCTCCCCACACCATTACTGACCCACCGCCAAACCATCATACTGGAGGATGTTGCAGGCAGCAGAACGTTCTCCACAGCGTCTCCAGACTCCGTGAAGAGCACAGGGCGCCAGTGGCGACTCTGCCAACCTTGGTGTTCTCTAGCAAATGCCAATTGCCCTGCATGGTGTTGGGCTGTAAGCACAAGCCCCACTTGTGGACGTCAGGCCCTCATACCACCATCATGGAGTCTGTTTCTGACAGTTTGAGCAGAAACATGCATGTTAGTGGCCTGCTGGAGGTCATCCTGCAGGGCTAAGGCAGTGCTCCTCCTGTTAGGCCTTGCACAAAGGAGGAGGTAGCGATCCTGCTGCTGGGTTCTTGCCGTCCTACTGCCCCCTCCAGATCTCCTGGTATCTCCTCCAGGCTCTGGACACTGTGCTGAGAGACACAGCAAACCTTCTTGCCACAGCTCGCATTGATGTGNGATAACACACATATTGCAGAAGGGGAGGAGAGAGTTGTGTGAAATACGTGACCACTGGCAGGCTTAAACCAGCAACTTACATGAGTCAGTCTAGCTGACAAGTGATAGATAGTACAGCACTGCTCAATAAAAATAAAGGGAACACTAAAATAGCACATCCTAGATCTCACTAAATGAAATATTCCAGTTAAAAATCTTTATTCATTACATAGTTTAATGCGTTGAGAACAAAATAACATAAAAATGATCAATGTAAATCCAAATTATGATCCAATGGAGGTCTGGATTTGGAATCATACTCAAAATAAAAGTAGAAAATCACATCACAGGCTGATCCAGCTTCAGTAGAAATTCCTCCAGACAAGTCAAAATGAGGCTCAGTCGTGTGTATGACCTCCCTACAGCTCCTGGACATGCTCCTGATGAGGCAGGATGTTCTCCTGAGGGATCTCCTCCCAGACCTGGATTAAAGCATCAGTCAACTTCTGGACAGTCTGGTGGATGGAACGAGACATGATGTCCCAGATGTGCTCAGTTGGATTCAGGTCTGGGGAACGGGCCGGCCAGTCCATAGCATCAATGCCTTCATCATGCAGGAACTGCTGACACACTTCAGCCACATGAGGCCTACCATTGTCATGCATCAGAAGGAACCCAGGGCCTACTGCACCAGCATATGGTCTCACAATGAGTCTGAGGATCTCATCCCGGTACCTGATGGCAGTCAGGGTACCTCTGACTAGACCATGGAGGGCTGTGTGGCCCTTCAGAGAAATGCCTCCCCACACCATTACTGACCCACCGCCAAACCATCATACTGGAGGATGTTGCAGGCAGCAGAACATTCTCCACAACGTCTCCAGACTGAACCTGTTCTTATCCGTGAAGAGCACAGGGCGCCAGTGGCGACTCTGCCAATCTTGGTGTTCTCCAGCAAATGCCAGTCGCCCTGCATGGTGTTGGGCTGTAAGCACAAGCCCCACTGGTGGACGTCAGGCCCTCATACCACCATCATGGAGTCTGTTTCTGACAGTCTGAGCAGAAAAATGCATATTAGTGGCCTGCTAGAAGTCATTCTGCAGGGCTCTGGCAGAGCTCCTCCTGTTAGGCCTTGCACAAAAAAGGAGGTAGCGATCCTGCTGCTGGGTTGTTGCCCTCCTACTGCCCCTTGCCTGTCTCCTGGTATCTCCCTCATGCCCTGGACACTGTGCTGAGAGACACAGCAAACCTTCTTGCCACAGCTCACATTGATGTGCCATCCTGGATGAGCTGCACTACCTGAGCAGCTTGTGTGGGTTGTAGACACGCCTCATGCTACCTCTAGGGCTGAGAGCACTGACAAAATGCAAAAGTGACCAAAACATCCGGATGAGAACAGACACATGGTCTGTGGTCACCACCTGCAGAACCTCTCCTTTATAGGGGTTGTCTTGCTAACTGCCTCTCACCTCCACCTGTTGTCTGTTCCATTTACAACAACAGCAGGTGAATGTGATTCAGTGTTCCTTCCTACCTGGACAAGATGATTTCACAGAAGTGTGATTGACTTGGAGCTACATTGTGTTGTTTAGGTGCTCCCTTTATTTTTTTGAGCAGTATATAAATGTCAAGCTTATTTCTGTTCCATTGTTGAGTTCCCAGGTTTAAATTTTAACCGAGGTTACTTGGACAACAGTTTCATTGCAATCTAATGATTAAATAATGTTGTGGCACTACCTAGTGAACATAGTATGTATAATGTAAAATATGAAAGTATAGTACTACAAACTCTGAGGTTGGGGTGGATGGATGGGTGGACGAAACACTGAACTCTAATGTGGGAGGGCACTGGTTTTTGTTTTTGTTTTAGTTTTTTTTCCCCATTTAACCCGAGAGTCAACTTTTCTTTGAACTAGAGCATACCTTAACCCTAACCATGTGTTTATTATTGTAACCATGACAGCACAGGTTCTCTATTTTAATGGAAACCCCAATGTTTTCCATCACCCAGCCAAGCTGTTTGTGTCTAAACCTATCCAAATGTATGCTGCCTCTAGACCAGGTCGCTACTGAAAATAAGAACCAGTTCTCAATTGACTTACCTGGTAAAATAAAGGTTAAATAAATAAACAAACAGGGAATAGCTCAACAGGTTGGGCGGGCAACCCATGAACAGGAGCTGAAGTGCCCGACGCAGAGGTCGTGGATTCGAGTCCGGCCCATGACCATTGACTGTAGGTCCTTCCCCGACTCTTCTCCCCATATTTCCTGTCTCTCTCTTCACTTCCAACTACAATAAAGGCTAAAAAGCCCAAACAAAAAATAAAAGAAAACACACAAACTTGCAGTTGCCTGGAGGTTGATGATCTTTAGTTATAAAGGGGATTTATTTGGAGTTGAGTTTCTGGCATGATGACCAACATTCACTCACTTTTAGGTTGTACTTTGGTCTCCACCAACTTCTGAGCAAAATATTTTCTAGTCTAGCAGCTAAACGTTCCACTGTTCTCACCTGCTGGTCACTAACTTCGTCTGTCTGCTGCTTTTCTTTCATCGGCAGAAGCTGTCTGCCGTGGCTGGAAATGATCTTGACAAGAGTAAAGCCAGAACCATTAAGCAGCAGAACCGAAACAAAGGGCTGAAAGATGCAAGAGTTGCTGTGGAGTCACTGCCGCAGAGGTGGGTGAAAACTGTTCCTCAAATAAAAGACTCACAAATTCATTTATTTATGTCCTTGAATGACACACAGAAGTGCTTTCTGATCCGACACTCCTCTCAGTAGCATGAAGTTGACATCTGTCCGATTCTCTTTTAGATTCCAAGGAACACAAAAGATCAAATTTCTCATGTTCTCGAAAACACAATAAATCCAAAAAGTAACCACTCGTCTCGTTTGTTCCTGGCAGTCAGGTACTGCAATTAAAATGCCATCTGTCCTGGTTAAACAACTCCTCACAGACTAATCACTTGTCAGATAAGGGGGAGGAGGGGAGGATTATGTAACACATGAATAAAAATGTTCATGGCACATAAGCTGCTGGCTTTGGTTACTGTGTGTTTAACTGTTGTCAGCGGTGGGACGTTCGTTTCCTCCATCAAACACTTTGGTTCTTCTGTGTCTCTGATTCACCAAGTGAGTGCTGGATGACTGTTCTCCTCCTGTGTTCTCTAAAGCTTCACCTTCTGCTTAAAAACCCCAAAGTCAATTGCTGCTTTTCTCTCATGGCATTCTGCCATAAGCTCCAAGCACTCTTGATTAAGAGGGGAGCGCTGTTGATTTTTTTTTTCCTCTCTCTCTTTTAGGCGGTTGCCAGAGCCCAGATAACCATATAGTCCCGGGAAAAAAAAAAGTTGGCACCAATTTCAGAGAGGTTACAAAGCAAGGACACCAGTTCTCACACGGTCCCAGACCAGATGACGGATGAGGGTAAGACTACAGCAGACAACAGGGACCACTGTGGTTAGATGCTATAAGCTGCAATTTGATTTAGATTTTTAATTAATATTTGTAGACGTGCATTTCATCTCTACAGACACGTCTGCCAAATCAGCAGCATGGGGAAGGGGGAATTGTGGATGGAGCCAACTTTTCCTCATCACTGATGCGTATGAAAATGATGCACCAATCTTCACACTTGTCAGCCAAATCTAGCATCTATGAGAGGTTTAGGAGCAGCATTGTCCACTCCCATCAGCAAAGTACCCAAATGAGGATGATGTTATCCGTCCAGAAGCACCGCCGGCAACCTATAAGTAAGGTTCCCTCTTGCACACAAACCTGCGTTAGACAAGAAACGATGGGCGTTTTCTCCTTCGCTTTCATTCATTTAAACGTTTGACTGGTGCTTTTACCCTGCAAAAGAATTAGGGCACGCAACTGAAGAAATAGTACCAACAACTGTTTTGTTTTGGTTGGTTTGGTTTTGTTTTTTTTTAGAATAAAACTGTAAAACATCTCGATGGACCTTGACTCATCACAGGGGACACTGGAGCTGCTTATAAAGACACCTTCTGATGATTGTGTCTATATTTAAATATTGTGCTTTTCAGTCAAACCCCTTAGAAAAGCAATCAGAAAAGCCTCAGAAAAGGAAACTGTTTGTGGCAGATTTCTGGCAATCTTGTCGCGGATATGCAGCATCGACATTAGTTTGCCAAAAAATGTTGTCAGAGCATTTGCCAATGTTGTCCACTAGCGGGTTCGGACCTGCTGGCCGGCTGTTCTCTATGTGGCTGCGTGGGTTTCTTCCAGGTGCTGCGGCTACCTCCCATCGTCTGAACATATGGTTTGTTAGTTAAATGGTGATCCTAAATTAGAATTCTGAGCGTGACTTGTCGTCTGTATCTCTTTGCTGGCCCTGTCACAGACTGACGACCTGTCCGTGATGCACCCAGTCTCTTGCCAAGTTTCCAGCCCCCTCCTGAACGGATAAAGTGGGTCCAGCTAATCAATTGATGGATCATTTTTGGATTCTAAGAGGCTCGCAGCCACACAGAAATATTTTCTGGAAACACAAAAAAATATGAATTTACATACATTCTAGGAAACCTGCAGCAAATAAATATGAACTGTTTGCTTTGAGTCAACCACAAGTTTGCAGAATATTAAGTTTACACCATGAAATATGACCATAGTATTGCCAAAGTAAATGTTTGTGAAGGACTCAGACTTAAATTGCCCTTAACAAAAGCAGCAATATTGGAGGTCTTAGCTTTGAAGCTAATTGCATTTCTCAAATCAGAATATAATAAACTGTCAGTTTTGACAGAACTGTAGCTTCATTTCATGTGAAAATCAGAATATCTTTTTCAGACTAACCATCACCGTCTTCCTGTTATCTACCTGCTAATCTAACGTATTTCCAAAAGCTAATATTGGTAGGAAACAATCTCTGCTACTGTTCTGGTGTATTTTTCACTGTGGCCCAGCTCGCCCTCTCTTTCTTTGTCCATTTGTTTGTTTTTGTTAAGTCCAACTCCGACTTCAGGTAAAAATATCTTCTGAATGTGACAAATGAAAAATTCTATTTGAAAATCAGCTTTCTGTTTAAATACAGTAATGCGAGATACACAACAGTATAAGTGATGCTACTGAGTCACTTTGCTAACTTTATAAGACTTTACTTTTTATCACATTACATTTTCAGATGGAACATTATCCCATGAATGTTCCTTGTGGTGACGAGGTTTATTGATCGCTCATGGTTACATAGCGTTTGGTAGCTGATATTTACATAGAGTGGGAGGTGGGGGCAGATGTAGCGACCAGCTCTGAAAAGTACATTCAATGTGAATATCCATCCACCCATCCATTATCTATACACCGCTTAATCCTCACTAGGGTCACGGGGGGCTGGAGTCTATCCCAGCTGACTCAGGGTGAAGGCAGGTTCACCTGGACAGGTAACCAGTCTATCACAGGGCTACACTTAGAGACAGACAACCAAGCACACTCACATTCACACCTACGGACAATTTAGAATCACCAATTAACCTCAACATGTTTTTGGACTGTGGGAGGAAGCTGGAGAACCCGGAGAGAACCCACGATGCACAGGGAGAACATGGAGACTCCACGCAGAAAGATTCCGGTGCCCCCACCGGGACGCGAACCGGCGACCTTCTTGCTGCGCCACCTTGCAGCCCCAATGTGAAAATGCCATAAAGCATAATACAGTGCAGTTATAGGTGTTTGCTCGAAGACCTTGTGGTTTTCTTAGGCTTACATTTAAAAGTTCTCATGTAAAGCTAAGTGAATAATTGATTTTTCTTTACTAAATTCTCTCCCTCTGATTAGTGTTCTGGCGGTCCATCTGAAAATAATTCCAAAATTTAATAGGAATAAACTACGTAGGGGCTTGTCTGACTTGATTGACATGTCTGGTCAGTAGTGATTAAATAGGAATCGGGTCGGTATAGGAGGGAGTCTCCTCTGGCAGTTCCACGCCTGGCTTCTCTTAAGATCTGCTCCCTTTTCCAAACATTGTCGCCTCCGGCTCCAAAAACTCCAACTCGGCGAGTTGAAAGTGGCAAACTCAAAGGTTCAAAACTGCGATCCACAAAGCCGTGGGCTATGTCCGTCTTCATTGTATAGTTATCATGTTATATTTGAAAAAAAATAATCAACTCCCCACATTTGCCTGGCACAGAAACTCACGGCTGTGGATCAATCATGCAGGCGTACTTAAGGAGCTCCAACACAAAACCACTGAGCTTCAGCCACCGTTGAGGTCACAGCACCACAGCTGCTGAATTCAACCACAGAATTACCACAACATTAAAGCTGAACCAACTTCAGGATTGAACATTTTTAACTTCATTCACTTTTCTCAGTAACATCGGTGGCTTCCTCCCACCATGAGCGGTGCGCATCATGTGAATGAATATTAAGTTCAGTAATTGAAGCTTTCTTGCTAAAATGCACCTTGAGAGTTAACTGCTCTTCTTTATTTTTTTTTATGTACAAAAGCTCAACTCAGATTTCATGCTGATCCAATTTTCAGCTGCTCCCATGACATTTTTTTATAGGAAAAATGAATGCAACTTTTTTTTTTTACTTCTGGAGTCTATTCTATAGTTTCCTTCAATACCTTACAATTATTAGCTAATTGTGCTGAAGAAGTTCTGTTCAGGTGAAGTGAGTTGACTCCCATAAAGCTTCCATGCATGTTGTTTATGTCGCACAATTTGCAAACAGGTGATCCTTACTGGTCGACAAAGTTTCATTTATCACTTCTCATGAGGCAGATTTACACCCACGTGGCAATTACAGCAACCAGACCAAGTTTTAGTGGACCGCAGCTTGTTATTGTGGCTTTGTGACCGGGACACTTGTTTCCACATAAGCATCAAGCTGTACTCTGCCTCAGCAAATGTGACTCCAGGTCACAAGTGTTGGAGTCATGGGGCTAAACCTCGTGGATGAATAATCACAAACTGTTTTCTCTTTCCGTCTGTCCTGCGCTGCCTGTGCCTGCTCTCTGGATGAAAGCTGGAGCTCTCAATTATCCAGGCTGGACACATGATCTCTGAGGCAGATCTCTGAGGAGGCCCAGTCACTGTATTGGGTTTCTCTCAGACGAGCGTTGCGGTGTAGCTACACAAACAATCGATTCATGCAATTTGATACAGTAGCAAATGCTTTATCCTTGACCTTTTTGTCTTTGTGTGTAGTAAACGGCAGCGTATCGGATGACCGTGAGGTTATTGATCCTTAATATCGTATCATATAGCAACTGCTGAGATCAAGAAACCAATAACCTGAGACATACACACAAGGATTACAGAGAATAAACAGTGTTGTGTCTAGAAAGATGCTGTGTCAGTGTAAAAAACAACAACAACAAAATCCCTGAAATACTGTATATTCAAGCCAAAACACTCATTATTAGCCAAAAGTTGTAAAGCACATTCATTAAAAAACACAAGTGACATTTGCGTCTAGAGAGATCTGTACAAGGCAAAGTGGTTCCTGTCATTTTAAACAGCTGTGCACCGTAGGAGCTGCCATATCTGTTTGGGATGAGAAAGTCGTACCTGTGAGAAATGTCAGCGTATCTGTGCAAGCTAAAGAAAGTTTAAGAGGAGTGTCACCGCTTTGAATTAATGCAGGAAATGAGCCTATCCTGGTTTATTTTAGCTTCCTGCATCTTCTACAGTTCAGATCAAACGACACGGGATCAATTAGGGTGCATAACGTGCAGGATGCATAACCAGCGTGTCAGCCCGAGGCCCCTCAGGTAATGACAAGGCTTCCTTCATGTCAACACAACAGGCTAACATGCATTCTTGGGCTACGCTGATGAGTACACGTGATTATGAAATCCGCATTTCATCACTCGCTGGCTGCTCCTTCCCTATCCTGACAATAATTATTGAGGGAATTACATACAGCCGGCACATGTCATTAGGAGGCACCGTAAAGAACAGAAGCGGGCGGAGGTGTTCACATGAAGGCCTATGGGCTTCTGCATCTTTTTAAGTGTCGGTAATAAAATGCAGTCGCCACCTCCTGAGGAACTCCTGGCCAATAGGAACCCATTGAACAAACTTTTATGTGTCCTCCGAAAAAATGCTTGAGCATCCCCGGCACCGCGTCTCTCAGTCAGTCCTCAACATGCGCAGGTAGGGCTGACTTCAGGGAGGGAATTTCACGTCCACGGCTCCTTCTGCTCCTGCATCTCACAGCTGAGTGCCTCTTTGCCGAGCCTGTCTGTCTCCCGTCACGGAGGGGAGTGAAACATGGCCTTCCACAGCTCTGGTTTGAAGAGGTAAATATCTCCTGTGTTCTTCCTGTCAGAGGCTCTTCATCAGGAACTCTTCTTCTCTCTGAGCTTTTTTTTTTTTGTCTAATTTCCATAATAATGAAGAGCCATTTCAAGCTGACTAATAATCTATTTTTAATCTTCCTTCAGAGAGAGGAAACATCGACATTTTTGCTTAACTCAGTGACTTGATGGCTGCAGTAAGATCTAGCTAAGCGTAGATTAAAGAAGCTGGCCCTTTGCCATTTAATCTGACCCACACATGCCGCCTCTAAAGCTACATTTCAACAGAGTCAAAGAAGCTCTTAAGCTTCTCCTCCTCGGCACTTCACTGTTCCTATTCAGTTTGTAAGGAAAACGCCTGAATGAAAGAGTTCTCGTCTGACTAATGTCTCCAGTGGCGTCGCCTCCAAAGACGTTTTTGCATTTCTGCTAAACTGCTCAAAGTCACACACGTTTTCTGCAAGTTTGACCTTGACTGAACTGCGATTACTTCGGGATCAACTGTGATCCATTTTGGGGGTAATTAAGATAAACGGGAGCACAAAAGTCATGTCAGGGTTGTTGGCTCGCTCTCAGCATTCTGGGAGCCCCGAAGTGGAAACACAACATGGGTGGCAGAGAGTCCCATCAAACGTTGATGAATGTCGGGAATGAAAGCAGATGACACGTCATTATCTAATTGACTCGGCTGATTGATTACATGACAGGATACTTACGGGAATATGTGGGGATTTTCTGGTCCTCTGATGTTAAATTTGCAGTTTCTTCACCTTTGGCTGCACTAAACACAGCATCTGTGTGTAATATGAGGAACTGTACAGAGAACCTTTATCTCGCACGTTACACACATTTATACATGCAGCAAACACAGTATTGTGTTTCATGTTTCATGTTGTGGAAAGTCCTGCCTGCAGCTCAGAAGCCTCATTAGGAGAGTTGTCAACTTTTGAAATCCATCAATCTTTAGAGGGATTTCGAGTCATTACTTACATTGACAACTTACCCCAAAAGATTCCTTTGCCTGCAATGCTCGAAAGCAGCAGCAATCGTTTTTGCAACGTTCTTGCTGTGCTAGCGTAGCTGAAAGAACAGATATAACCTGAACAGAACTATATTAAGTGAGGCTTTTATTGATCTTTCTCTTTCTGCCCTCTCCTCTTCAGTTGTTGTGTGCAGAACTACAAGAACAGCTGCAAACCCAAGACAAGTTTATTGTGCAATTACACGAAGAGCACAAAGCAAAATTTAAATCACACTTTGCAGAAAACAGATTTGATTTGGTCACAGTTACCTGTCTTGGAAGGATCCTTGCTGAAAGTTAAATGAGAAGATCAATACC
>NW_007578808.1:41605-44462 GCF_000690725.1 Stegastes partitus | reverse complement strand
CGGTTGCTGTCATAACTTTTACAGATGACACGTTCAGTTGCCATCAAATCAACAGAAAGAAGTGCATGTCTGTAAGTGGCTAGAATGACAAATAGCTGGAGCGAACCTGACCAAAGGAATTAAATCTGGTCACAAGAATCTCTAAATCTCCCTAATGAAGTTAGTAAGATGCTTTTCGCTTAATTTGTACAAAAGCTAAAGTGAAAATGCAAGACAGACGGGTATGAGAACGATTCTGAGCTTCTGGTTTCACAAGAAAAGCGAGTAAAAAAAAAAAAAAAAAGCAAAACTATCTGAAATTACTTTTGAAATCTGAAAGCTTCTCTCATGTCACATTTCATTACTGACATGTCGCTGACCAGTCCAGAGCGCAGATGGATTGACGTTGAAGGCAGACACCCAGTTCCCACTAGTGCTCTGGAGATGCTCCTTTAATGTGAAGGGCACAGCGTTCGAGACCAACGCCTCCTCTGAAGAGACCTTGCTGACTTAGCCATTAGTCATTCCTCTGACAGTACATTCACACACACACACACAGACAAACACATTCTTCTCAAGCAAACCCACACGACTGAAAGAGAGTTCACACGCTGGCGATGGGCTACACCTTCAGTTACACCACCTCCACCTCATCCATTTCTCAGACTGACGAGTTACAACCTTTGCCTTTGGAAAAGAGACCTCACTATCACTATCGCTCATGTTGCTGATGGATGTGAGATCGCTGTGAGGAGGCGTCACGACTCGGGGAAGCTACACACATCAAGGAAGCTAAAGGAAGACAGGGAGATAATGCAAGTGAAAGTGTGGACAAAACGTACTGCTGCTTCAGCACATGTACCGCAGCCAAAGATCACCTTGGAAACCTGCATGGTTGTTCCTTTATCACGTACCCGCTCTGTTTACGTGCACATAATAGAGTGCTCTTATTACATGCAGTTGTAGCACTTCATTTATTCCTATTGAAGCATTCAGGAAATATTCATCTAAGTTGTTCTGAAGGCTTGCAGTGCATCACATCCTATAGACAAATAGTATTTGCCTTAGAGACAAGCCTGCAGTAGGGGCAGAAATGATCTGATTGGTAGGCCTGAGTGGGCGGTGTCAAGGTGCCAAAGTGTGGGTGCTTTTCAGTACCATNATTTGAGTGCATCGATGACTGGATTCACTTATCAGGGGACACCTGGTCTAAAGTTTTCATTTGACCCCTATTATAGCAGTTTGATAAATGTCACATTGTACCATCTGAGTGCACAAAATGTTCTAATGCTGCCAAACCCTCCTTAGTTGATAAACTGGATTCAAGCACTTATGCAATTAATTAAACCACCAAAAATGGGGCTTTGGGGACCTCGGAGGTCTGGTGATTCAGCCTCGTGCAGACGTGTAGCAGGGCTGAGATTCTTTTCGTGGCAGGGCTCAGTGGACTAATCAGTCAGATTTAGGATCATGTCCTCTGACAAATGAAAATGACGAGAAGCTTCTACACATCATAGTAAATTTGTCTTTCCACAGATTGTTAGTTTAGTGCCACTTGTCAACAGGCAGCACTGATTGTTACACAGTAAATGTGACTCTTGGCTCTGAGTTAAAGACACTTTAAGGTTAAAATAAGTATTTTTTTTTTACTTTCCAACTTGGAGTAAGTCTGACCGAACACTTCAGACTAAACTTGGTTAAATTCTGAATTCCAAACTCAAAGTGCTCCACTACTGACATCACCAAATGTACCAAAGATGATAACTGATCAAACTTGTTTTCTTGTGGATGGCAGACTATAAAACTACTAATGCTTAATTAGATATGTCAAAGAAAAAGAGGATGTTGATGTATTGTACATGGAACTGGGCAGAATATTACACATGATAGCAGGTGCTGTTAAGCTAAGGTTGCATGTTACTGTGATTCAATTTGCACTTTAGTTCTGACTTGGGGAACTTTTCCATCAGACTTATTCAAGCAGTCGGTTAGAAATGTTTGAATTTTGAGTTGTTTGAAATGCAGCTAAATATGCTAACTGGTGTTAACAGACGGTTAGCTTAGCCCTGTTCAGATATGGGATACGAAACATTGCTGTTTCATAAATATGTTCATGTGGTTAACATGGTCCTTCCTCTGTTAATGATCCACCACAGTCACATCGATAACCACGGCACGCCCACAATATTTCACCCAACATTAGACACAATACCAAGTAAACAAATAGCGTCAAGCTGTCCAAATACCTCACAGCTTCATTTATTTATGATTTTGCAAACATGGAAAATTCTGTCCACGTTTGATGATTATCTAACTGCTCCTTTATGAACAATAATAAAAAAAAAATCCCAACAACCTTGGAGCTTATTATTCAACCTGAGAACAACTGCTGTGTAACTAATGATTGAATAGCAGCTGATAAACTGGAAAAGTACACAGCATGACTTGACGTTGGATCTTGAACAGATTGTGTCTTCATGTTTGGGATATTTTACACTTCTGAATACTTAATGAAGGAACCAGCACTGTTTGTTCCACAAATACAGCGGTCTGATGCTGCAGGTATTCCACAAACTCAAAGTAAAGACTCCTACATCCAGCTGGAAGCAACAAACCAAACTTTAGCTCCTGTTAGTGAACTAATTAGATTCACTTTTGGTGAGTACAATTGATCAAAGCTTTAAGAGTCCGTTTTTTTTAATGGTGAATTGAATTTTAGTAGGTTAGACTATTATTTTAATAGTTGTGAAATTGCTGAGCAACGTGAATGAGAAAAGTCTCTTGATTTCGACTCATAAACTGCGTCTTTTGCTCTTTGTGATGTTTTTGGACTAATGTGGTAAAAAGCATTCCCCCAAAATACTTCACACAACTCACA
>NW_007578808.1:4507-39832 GCF_000690725.1 Stegastes partitus | reverse complement strand
TTCTCAGTGCAGAAACCAACGGTCAAAGTTTCAGGTGTAACACTATGGCGAAGTAATATGTCCCAATTACATGCAAGCTGCATGCACAGGTACGTACTTTGTATAAGGGTAGTGGTACATAATGAAAGAACAACACAAACAGGAAAAAAAGTATGTCATCTGGAATGCAGAGTTTGTCTTCCTGGTCCACTTACAATGAATGAAAAGGGGTCAAGAGGTCGACAAGTCATCAGACATGCTAACAAACAGGCGCTCATTCAACAGAGGAACGTGATCATTCATATGAAGTCCTTATTTGGCTTTACTTGCTTAATATTACTCAAAATTCACTCGTCTTTTGCTCCAATTGTCACTAACGTCTTAGAAAAACAGCTTTACCATTTAACGTAAGCTAAATGCTTTGGTATCTTTATCAGCCAGTTGCTAACTTTGTCAGTGTGAGGTTTGGTTCTGGGCAGGAAGGACATAGATATCAGAGTTTTTCAAATTAAAATCATGTTTTTGCTGCAACTGTGCTGCTGGAAACGATGTTAGGAGTGTTGAGAGCGAACCGGAACAAAAGAACTGAAGAAACAAAACAAAACGAGCAAAAAGATCCCAACCAGTTTTCTGCAGAGTCACTACAACTAAATGACAGGTTTAATCCATTGTTCAAATAGAAAATATGACTAAACCATGATTCATTGTTGGCTGTTAAGATGACCAGTTTATCATTGGTTCCAAGACTCAGATTTCTCCAAAATGAATCTGACTTTAACTACATTTATTTGTTGTAAGATGTTTTATTTTATACAGTTCCACCTCCATTTTGCATTTACTGTCACATCACATTTACAGTGATCTTTCCATTTATTTTTTATTTTTTCATCTTCACTAAAAAAGCGAAGCAAACACAGTTTGAAGGAACACTGCAAACTTCTTCTTCTTCTTCTTTTCATGTGCCCAGGATGAGCACCAAGGTCGCCCGCAAAGTGCCTGATGTCATCCCCGCAGCGTTTGATTGATTCAGACACAAAGAAACTGTCAAAGAGAATGAGACGCATGACTGAATACTGATTTTCTCCATCATTCCCCAACAGAAAGCAACTGTGCAGTCTATCGATGCCGGCGTACACCCCCGTCTGTGTGACTCTTCTGTCCCTCGTCCTCGCTCCAGCTCTAGGACGTAAGTCACCCGCAGCGCAGTGCACAATTATCGACACAAAAATCAGAGTACCTTCTTTTTTTGCATGGATGCCACCATTAGCGTGAATCCATTTGTCTCGAAAGCGCACACAAAGAGCTTAAATGTTAACCGACTGTCGCTCGGTCCGTTCTCTTTTATTAGAACTCACAAAGCAAAGGCCAGAAATAGCAGACACGCTGCGCTGGTCTGTGTCGGAGGATTAAATCAGATTAAACTTCCCCTCTGATAATCACAACAAACCCATTCTCTGCTGCCGTTTGGGGGAATCAATAAATCTTAACGTGAGCGCACAGCGAGAGCCAGATACAGTAGGTGTCCTGCTTTGTGAAATTCGCCTCATTATCGCGGCGCACACATGCAAGTGCATGTGACATCTTAACTGTGGTTCATCTCCAGCTCATTGCACTAATGACTGGCTTTCTGAGCGTAATGCCGCGGCAGGCAGTAACTTTAACAACTTGAGGCCCACATGCGCAGTCAGATAAGTGTTTAGTGGTGGTAAATATGGGATTATAAATACCGTCTCACCACTTTATCTCATTTCTCAGCAGTTTATGTGGGATGTGGGAACGGCCTCCAGATGTGTTGTGTTCACGCTGCTCATTGTAAATGAGCTGACTCAGGCTAGCGGCTGGGGAGCCCCTCTGGCTGTCACCGTGCTCGCTTCATGGAGTTTGTCGAGAGGCTTCTCCCCTTCACAACTTCAAGAGGAGAACTTAAGGATAGCGCCCTCCTCTGACACAACCCAGAAACTTTTTTTCAGCTACATGCAGTGACGATATTGTGTTCCCAGCACTAAGCAACCTGTTTAATTACAAATCACTGAGGCCTTTATCTATCACAGTTGTTGAAGTCACATTTTATACCAAAGACAAACTAGGGCTGTCTATATTACAAACATAAACTTATAGATTTTCCAAACAGTTGCATGTTTTTAATGATGAACCTGATGTATGACAGGCTGCAGTTTCCATCAAAATAGGCTTTCATCTCCATAAATCACATGTAGAAAATGTTTCTGATGACATGTGGCTCACACTATCTGCCGTATTCATCAGCATTGTGTTTCTGGCTCACGAGAGGTGTCTGAGAGCTCTGCATTATAAATCTGAAACACTGCGCTGATTAGTCTGTGTTCATGCTCGGGGATGGATGATTACTGAAACACTGTAACAGAGCCCTGCATTAAAAATGCACCAAAGTGCATTGTGATGTTAATCCACTGTGACATTAAAGACCTTGCTTTTTTTTTCTTGTAGCCGTCTCCTAGAATACGCCGACTGAATTAAGCTGACCAACAATGTATTTGTAAAATTCAGAAAAAAAACAAGCGTAAAAAGATTATTTCTTTTTGTTTCTTCCTGTCAGAACTCGACCTGAACAGACTGGACGGCGATACCGTCTGCCCACCAATGAGAAGCGGACAAGATGACCTTCCAGGTAAAACACTCGTCGGGGCACCTGGCAAGGTTGTAGTCACACAAAAGTGAAAGCAGCAGCGGCTGTAAAACCACAAGGTGAAGACTTCAAAATCTCCAAAGGTTAAAATAGAGTATTGAAGGAAGGCTGGTGAGTTTAATTAGTTGAACAGGGTGGGCCATCGAATGCCTCGAGGCACCTTTAGATTTCAAATGAGCCAAATAAAATGTTCCACTTGAGTTTTACACCACACGACTCGGAACAGTCTGAACTCAGCAAGATTGTAATTGCTCACCACTGCTCACTCCTTCAACACATCTGTGCACATTCTGCTCTGTGACTGGATTAAGTAATGCCTGTTTTCTTTTTTTTTTTGTTGGTAAAAACAAAAAAACATTCTTGTTTTATATGTTGTTTTGTTTCCTTATTTCATCGCCTCAACATAAATATCCTACGACCGCAAAATAATAAAATACATAATTGTTTTCTCTAATCCACTTATGTTAAAGAAACTTTATCGGCAGTTCTGTTGAGACATTGCAGTCACAATTATAAAATAATGTATAATCTCATTACAATTATTTTTTTTAGCTTTTTGATATAGATGTAGTGTGTTTTTTTTGTCTCTATACATGTGTACTGTGATTTTGAGCGGCTCTTTTTGTGTGCTATATAGTATAGTGTACAATATAGAGCGCAAAAATATAAAAAAATAGAAGAGATTTAAGTATAAAATAAGATAAGTTATATATACAGTATAAGTTATCTAGTTAAGTTAGCTTTCTGATAGTCACCAGAAAACAAAAAATAAAGTAATTTCCATAATGTGTAAACTCACTATTAATAAAGAGAAAATTATTCCATAAAGTATTATAAAAAAAAACTGTTATCATTGCTAAATACAAATTTAGCAGCAGCCCCTCTAATACATCCATAAAAACAGTCGTGCTAATGATATTATTATTATAGCACATAATAGTAAGAGTTTTTTAATGTAATAAGACCGTCACTGTGCCTTATCATTACTGCTGGTATTAGTAACTATGTGGTTTAATTTCATTCCAGTGTCGACGCCACAGTTATTGCTGCTGCTACAAAAAAAAAAAAAAATCACCATTAATGATTTTGTCACACACAGGTTTCGATCTGATCACTCAGTTCCAGCTGGACGTGATTCCCCTGAAAGGCGTGAGGAAGGTGGACGGCTCCACTCCCCTCCAGGTGGCCTACCGTCTTGACAGGGAGGCCAACTTCCAAATTCCAACCATGTAAGTACAGTAAAAAAAGCAAACAGATAAAAACACACACAAATGTCAAGCAGCAGCAGCAGCAGCAGCAGCGGTCGGCTCACGCAGGTGTTGCATTATTACAGGTCCGGCACAGATGTTACTGTGAGCTGAGCAGCATATAATTGGTAGAAGAAAAACATGTCTGGACCTATTTGGCATTTCTTTTTGACACAAAGACAGAGAAGAAGTATTTTGTGTGGGTGTGTGTGGTTTGAGTGAGTGGGATTGGAAAAGCATCTTGGACTCTGTTTGAAGCCTTTTTGTATTTCCAGCAAATGTAAAGAGCCATATTTCACCTTCTTCAGGGTGATTTATCTTGACTTTGGTATAAACATATAATAGCGTGTGCTGACAGCAGCACTGGTTTCCTGTGAAGAAATTCACGAGTTTGTAATTAAAGGTGATCAGTACCAACCTGGTGGGTTTAACTCCACTCGGGAGCCCAGAGGCAAAACAAATACGCTGTGGGCCTGAGAAACCCGACCACCATCATTACTGAGGAATGCTTTGTGGCCATAATTTATTTTATTTAAGCATTTACATGATTGTACTTCTGTTTTAAATGTGATATTCCCTCCTATTGATTTTATGTGTTTTTATCTTTCGTTTTATTTTTTCTTGTAAATTTGTCACTTTTAGTTTGTATTTGGAGTGAATTATATGCAGCACTTTGATTTTGTGAAAGCTATCATTCAGAGTATTTTTGAAATATTAAATAATATTAAATATAAATTTATGTCAATTTCAAAACACTACTTATTTAAAGAGATACTCAGTTCAAAGAGGAGGGCAGGAAGTGATTTGGTATTTTATTTACATAAAGATGGACAACTTACCATCACTTACCGCTCAATCTACGTCCCAGCTCTCACCTATGGTCATGAGATCTGGGCAATGACCTAAAGAACGAGATCGCGGATACAAGCGGCCGAAATGAGTTTCCTCCGCAGGATGGCTGGGCGCTCCCTTAGAGATATGGTGAGGAGCTCGGTCACACGGGAGGAGCTCGGAGTAGAGCCGCTGCTCCTCCACATCGAAAGAAGCCAGTTGAGGTGGCTCGGGCATCTTTTCCGGATGCCTCCTGGACGCCTCCCTGGGGAGGTGTTCCAGGTGCGTCCCACTGGGAAGAGACCTCGGGGAAGACCCAGGACATGCTAGAGGGACTATGTCTCCCAGCTGGCCTGGGAACGCCTAGGGGTCCCCCCTGGAAGAGCTGGAGGAGGTGTGTGTGGATCGGGAAGTCTGGGCGGCTCTGCTCAGGCTGCTGCCTCCGCAACCCGACTCTGGATAAGCGGGAGAAGATGGATGGATGGATGGATGGATGGATAACTTGCAAAAAAAAAAAAAAACTTCAAAGAATCCCAAACTACTGGATCCTACATTTGTAACCTGTAACATTGCCAAGAACAGATTTAAAGTTCCTCTCCATCCATCCATCGATTAAACCCCTAAAAACGCATCACAGTCACATATCTATGAGTTTTCCTTCCTGCTTTAAAATGGTTGAGATGTAACTCTATATTGTTACTGCCTCTGTCTGCCCGTCCCTCCCCACTCGCTGCAACTCAAGCACACCAGCTCAAACACTACTCTGTTACATATGAAACCCTGTAAGTCTGTGTTTTGGAGCTCAGCCGGGGTGTTGGCAGCTTATTTTGCTCATCATGTGTCTGCTGGCATCTAAAAAACACCCAACAAGGATGTGTTAACAAGGTAAAAAAAACAAAAGAAGAATCTCACATGAGAAATGATTCTAAGGGCAAGTTGTCTTTTTACTATAATTTCTAAGCGGATTTACAGACATTTATTTGAATTGATTTGCTTTCTGTTTTTGGGACGTCCATGTCATTCCATGAAATTTTAAATCCTTTTAAACTGCCACAAAGCACGTGTCACATTTGATCCCCTTCCCCTGTAAAGTTAATCCTGTCCACATGGGACTATAGTGGGCCCGTGGACGCCCGCTCTGGGGCTGGTTTGCACTTCATCTTTATGATCAGAACCGTTTTTTTAAATACATTTTAAAGGTGAGGTGTTAAGAACATCACTTCCAATAAGTGGTTTCAGGACAGAGTGTGCAGGTTAAAGACTTTACTAATGTTATATAAGCAGAGACATCCCCTGGTGTTTCCCAGTGTGCCTGCTCCAGTCTGTTTGGGCTAATCTTTTCCTGCAGGCCAGCTTTCCTTAGAAGCTGTTATGTAACTCGCTGGCACCCTGCGTCTACGCCACTCGGGCCTGTCACACTGAATGTAAATACGTGTTTATTTCCCCTACCAGTCCAGTTGCACAGACTGCGCTTTGAAGTCCGCCCTTGCTTTGGCTGCACTCCCTCCCTTTCCTTCTGCAGGGCAAAAGCAGCACATACTTCAGACTCTGTCACCTCAGGCGAAGCTTGAGAGAGGGAGCGAGGTCTTCATTTGTTTTATTGGGTTACAGGAAACTCCTTTTTTCATTGCCTCACCTTGATCGTTTACAAGATGGTAAAAGTCCGGCTGCAGCGCCCATCTATGAACGCACCACCTACTGAGGATCTGGCTTGTTAAAAACACACAGAAAGCAGCAGACTGTGGATGCTAACCAGCGCTGCATGTTGTAACTGAAACCACTGATTTATGCACTCAGACAGCCTCTCTCACAGCATCTCATTTGTGATATAATAGCATGCCTTTAAACCTGCCGTTGCTCCTTTGAAGCATATAGCTTTCATTTGAATCTCTAAGGCCACGATGACAAGCCTTTGAGTTATTTTCATCCAGATCTTGATTTGATGGTGATTTTGCTGCGTTCTGTGTATTTTGTGAACATGAATTAACTTTGATATTAGTCATATTTGGAGAGCTTTAACATGACTGACTGTGAGACGTCTTTGAGTGCTTCCTTGGAGATGCAGTTTGGCAAATCTGAATTTGAACCTCTGCTTCTCCTCAGGCTGAACTTTCCTCGCGGCTTCCCTGATGAGTACTCCTTCATGGCCACTTTCCGCATGATCAAGAACACGGTGAACAAGGTGTGGAACGTCTGGCAAATAGTCGATGAAGATGGCTACAAACAAGCTGGACTGAGGCTGAACGGCGACCAGCAGGCTCTTGAGTACTTCCTGATGGGCGCAGATGGAAACCTGCAGACCGTCACCTTCCCCGGCCTCTCTGTGCTCTTCAACACAAAGTGGCACAAGGTGATGATCGGCGTGGAGCGCGACCAGGTCACGCTGTATGTGGACTGCCAGCCCGTGGATAAGAAGCCCATTAAGGGCAAAGGCCCCATCAACACAGAGGGAGACACTCTTATTGGCAGACTGGATGCTGATCCCGACGCCTCCGTAGTGGTAAGCAAGGATGGAGAATTGCCTGCTGCATTTAATAATGTTCACCGACTCTCACTCTTACAAGCATTGTCAGGGAAATCGTGCTCTCTGCAAATAAACACGTTCAGGTTTATGTGTGTGCTGAGCTCGGCTATAATTCTAAAGTGCTGCTGTCACAGCAAAGCTGCTCAGCTGGGTTCCAGTGGGGGGGAAGAAAAAACTTAATCCCTGCAGAAAATCGCATTGGTGGAAAATCATGCTCAACAGCCCATATAGAGGACATTGAGTCAAAACTACAAAGGAAATAACTGCACCCATAGCAAAGCATTTGAAGTGACTTTTTTCTGTGTAACATATCGAAATGACTCCATAGCCTGATATTGTATACGCAGTAACATGAACATCTCTTTTCAGTTTGAGCTCCAGTGGATGTTGATTCACTGCGACCCGAAGAGAGCCCAGAGAGAGAGCTGCAATGAGCTGCCTGCTACTGAGGTACAGTAACAAGGACTCTGGACTGCTCAGCATGTGATGCGGTTTGTGGTTTTATTCAGGTTGATGGAGCTTCTAGCATGCTGAAGGCGAGCAGCAGAACTGCTGAGACGGAGCTGCAGAACTGTAACAAACACTCTGTCGAGCAGCTTCAGTGTTGCTGCATCCAGAGGTTGCAGTTCATATTGGATGAATTAAAGATTTATTTTGATTTTATTTCATTTTGTTAGTCAAGCAGAAAGTAGTAGCTGTGGTGCTACAAACATTTCTTGGAGGCAGAGCTGTTGGAGCAGATATGATCTCATTGAAAGCAAGTGTTAGACGTCAGTGCATGGAGCCAAAACACAAAGTCCAGTCAGCTAACTGACAAGTTTTAACAACACAGGAAGTGTGATCACATCAGAAACCCAACCTGCAAAGTGCGGGCGGTGCCACACTTTTGTGGCGACGTTTAAATTCAGCACAGAAGAATAAAACACGCCAGATGACATCAACATCATAAAAACAACAAACAGCTGAGCGAGCTACTGCACGACACCTACCAGCAACAACATGGCTGTGAATGGTTACTTCTAATCCGTAACATTAATGCGCTGACTTTGCCTGCACAAAATCTGGTAGATAATGACATAAAATTCTCAATCATGGACACTGACAGGTTAACGATGCCTGTTTTAAAGTATTGCTTCAGAAAAAGTCAATGGAAACAGTAAAATTCAGAAAAAAAGAATCCTGCATTCCCCAAAACTTTTTTGACTTAAAACCAAATTTATTTTTTAAAATATATATATATATATAAATCCTGGGAGATGAAATCACCTTTTTTCCAAATAGGTTTTCATGTGGACAACATATAACTCACTTAACTGATCAGTATGAAAGAATAATTAGAACTTGAAAACAGTTCCCGATAACATTTTTTTATTTCTTGCTTGTTGATGACCAAAGTGTTTGGTTTCTTCTTTAAAGTTTGTTTGTTTGTTTGTTTATTTGGCAGTTAGCAAACAACAGGTTTTATTTTTTTATTCTTTTTTCAATGATTTAAAAGTTCATTTCTAATTTGCTTGACAGTCGTGCCCTACCTGTGATAGGTGTCCTGGTTCTACTACCTGGTGCCAGGTGATGATCAGCTGACAGTAACACACAGCTGCTGCATTAGAAATGTTTTTTCTCCACCCATGTTGCTTAAATGTGCAGCAAGCTGGCAACCCTGTAGGAAAAATACTATAAATCTAATTGACTTATTTACTCACCTCACTGTATTTGTGATTATGGACTTTGTAAAGCATCTTTGAGTGTCTTAAAAAGCACCGTGTAAGTATTATGGATTATGGAAGGTCAGCACCAGTAATAAAACAGACTACAGGTGACTATATCCAACTTTAGGTTGGAAAAAGTTCAACCAGCTCAGTGTGGACCTTCGCTCGCTATCGCCAGCAACAGAAGCAAAAGCCTTTAAAGTTAGCTTCTGACTTCCCTTTTTGAATCTTATACAGAGCTTCTGTTCTTTAAACAGAGAAAAAAAATAATTGCTAGAAATAGCTAGAAAAGCTAATTGTCAGAAATAGCATTTTTAAATGAGGCATGTTCAGATGGCCTGCAAGTTNAAGCTAATTGTCAGAAATAGCATTTTTAAATGAGGCATGTTCAGATGGCCTGCAAGTTCGCCTTGCTCGCTGCGAGCTTGCTTGCCACACACAAGTCAACTGTTCCTTGCGTTATTTTTCTTCATTCCATCTCTTTTTGCTTTTCATCTGGTTGCGTTTATAAAATAGATCCATAAAACCTCTGGCCAAGCACAGAGTTTTATGCTCAATCAACATTGAAATTACATGGATGCACAAATTCACAGCGAATTTGCATTTTTATGCTTTTGCAGCAGGTTTGCCATCTTCAAATTTCAGTCGGGTTTCTGTCCGAATGCACCAAATCTAGCATTTGCTAAATAATTTCCTGATGGAAGTTTTGACTTTTGATATATTTTGTGCCAACAACTGAGCTGTACCTTTATGCCTCTGGAAAAGTCAGAGTCTTGTAAAACCAATTTGGCACTAAGCAGAATGAAAGTCCCTGGATAGGTGAACAGATATTTTCTGTCACTTTTAGCAGTGACATTCAGGTGAGATCTTTATTGTTCCACAGAAGACAGCAAGTCAGCATGCAAAGACAAAAACACAAGACATCTGAAGATACCACCAGCGCTGGTACTACTGGAGAAATGCAGCAATCTGAGAGGTGCATGATAGAAGAAGCAGTAGAAAATGAATCGATAAATGAAAAAATATTGCACATGGAATCGGTGACACTGAAAGACTGCTGCACCTAATTTTTGAACGTTGGACGTCCGTGAAGGAGAACTTTACCAGTGATCCTACTTGTTTTGTACAATTACATTCCCAAATGTACAAATCAGTAGAAAGGACAGATTCGCTCCGTTGTGTGCCTGTCAACAACTGTCCAGTTGTACAAAGCTTGAACACTCAGTAGTTGGAAACACGAGTGGCCACTTAATCATCCATAATCTTCAGATATTTCTCATGTACTAATGCAAATTGGGTGAGATATTCTGTTTTTCAGCCAAGTTTATAGGACAATTTATTATCCTGAAATGAAGAATTACACACACACACACACACACAAACACAATGAACAAGGCCCGTGTAGAGTTTATGACATTTATGATTAAATATTATCTTTCACTTCTGTGCGGCTGTAATACAATTAATGAGAAGTCTGCCTCTGAGAAATGCTTGTAGCCTGCAATGAAAATGCCACTCTGCTGTCTCGTTCTCTGTGAGGTCTGCAGCCTTAGCCACAGTTTTTTTTTTTTTTTTTTATTCAATCACATGTATGAAAATGTAAATGACTGTGCCCCCTGTAGATTGACACATTTCCTGGCCTGATGCACTCTATTAGATTTCAGGCTAACACGGGGGGAGGTGTGGGTACCGTGTATGGGGCATTTAAATGACAGCATGGTATTACTCACTTCTATGATTGTGAACAGGTGCGCTTCTGCTGACACTTTTGGTGAGGGTGGTGTGACTACTTTCACTAACTCTCCCCTTATCCGATTTCTCTTGCTTCTTCAGATGTATGCCAATGCTGAGGTATTTATTTTTCTACTCCTACCTTTCTGTTTGCTTTGTGATTTTTTAAGCCAATAATCTTTTTCAGTGCTGCCTAATTGCCTCATTGCTTTATCCTACGTCTAATTTACGGTGGTGAGTTTGTTGGTTTGCTTGTTTTTAGCAGGTAGACCATTTCTACACTTCTACGCTCGTCCACATGTGCCGTGCAAACTTAATTTTAGCTGGCACAGACTTACTGTACGGTGAAAATACCGGAAATATCTGAAAAAGAGGCTCACTTTGGGCTTTAAGAGGACATTGTAAGAAGTTAAGACATCATTGCTGATTCTTTATAAGTATTAAAACTGAGAGTTTGAATTCACTTAATTCATTAGTTCCCAGCATTTGTCTAATTGTCTGTGCTGTTATAACGAGATGATTTTTTTATTTTTTTTTTAGCTGATTAATCAACGTGCTTCTTCAATTCTTGAAGGTGTAATTTGTCATGACGTCTTTGGTGCTTCTCCCATTTGTTGACTGTTTGTCTCCTCTTCTCAGCCTGACAAATCAGTCCAAGGCCCCCCAGGTGCCCCTGGTCCAGAGGGCCCCCGAGGGCCCCAGGGAGAAAATGGTCGAGATGGAAGAGATGTAAGCACCTCCACCATCACATCAGCCATTTGCTTTGAACAAATCTACAAATCCACCTCTTTACTTTCTGTTAACATAGAGCTGGTATGTTTCTGTTTTCTTTTTCTTTAACTGCTTTAATTTGTCTCTCCAGGGTCTTCCAGGGTCTCCTGGCAGTCCAGGCTCTCCTGTAAGTATCAAATGCAAAATAGTTTGCTGAAAATGTACCTGCAGGCTGTTGATGTATTCTTCGTCTTCTTTGTGCGTTTGTTTGCTTGTCACGACTCCTCAGGGAAATGATTCACTTCATGTGTTTGTTCAAGCCGTTACGCAGTTTCAAACCAGATCTGTCTAACACAATGCGACTCTGCATCGTGGACTATCTTTCCAGTGATGACTCTTCTTTGTCGGCCAACCCTGACAGTACCTCTGCTGTGGGTCCCCGGCGAAGAATTCCTGTAATATTCTGAATTAATTAAGAAAACATTACCCGTAGAGGCTGCCTTATGATATTCCAACACTATAAAACAACCAGAACCACAATGAAAGCTTTATGTAACAAAACAACTCAACTCCCTCTTGACACCTGATACCTGATTAAGACTTATAGGCTCACAGAACTCATAACAGATGTTTATGATCTATACTCATAGACTGCATTTAAAAGGTGGACATAGTCTCTGGGTCTGAAAAGTGAAGCCAGTCTAGAAATTAACCTGCATTCTTTCTCACAGCCAGCAGGGGGCGACTCCACTAGTCGCAAAAAGAAGTCTGATTGTATAGAAATCAATGAGAAAACAACTCTGCTTCTCTCTTGATCTGTTATCTCAGTAAAACATGTTCCTCAAACTTTTTGGAATACATAAAGATGATCTTTTCGTGAGTCATGATCCCATTTGGAGTAAAATCATAACACAGGCCATGTTTCAGGGCAGCTTTTATTGACATGCAGCTGACGTATTGATGTGCACGCCATCCTTACTCTTTATTCACTAAACTAAGAGGCAGTGGCCAAATTACAAAGTCAAAGCTTCAAAGCAGTAGTCCAAAAACCGATGACTGATGTGATGGTACATCTGTCTTTTATATACCATCTATACTTATACATCCATCCATCACTCCAGTTTCTCTGTTCAGTGACAGCAGACTAACAGTAAAAACCTGCTGAGTGCAAGACAAAGCTCATCCTGATTTATTACGTCTCATTATCTGTGGGATGTGAATGAATTATCTGTCAAGTTACAGTGAGGTGGCACACAATGAGGACTGACTAGTGGCAGGCAACATCTGGCTTGTCTAGCCAACCCTTTCATCTGCACACAAATATTATGTTGTCATTTGTGTGTGAGTCATATAGCTGGGTCACTACGGTCAACCATAGACTGTATAAAAGATGGACGTAGCAACTGACCCTGAAAAATGAAGCCAACCCGGAAGTGTCAAAAACCTGCAATATCACTACGTCCACTAGCTGCTGGCTCCACAAAGCTCTGGCTCCCATAGACTTGAATTGGAAAAGAAGTGATCACAGATCATGAAATGCTGCATTCCTCCAGCTCAGGATTTTTTTCTTATTAGTTTTCATGGTCAAGTCCAGAGATCAGGTGGCCAATCTGAAAATAAATCAATACTGAATGTTTAAAAAATCGTCAACATTTTGCGGGGCAAGGGGCGTGGCTGGCTTGATTGACAGTCGGCAGCGACGATGCAGACGACGCGAGCAGAAGGCGGTAAATGTGGGCGGGCAGAGAGGGTCCGCCTCTCAATCCGTCTGACCAATCGCTGCTCCTATGGCTCCGCCCCCCTCCCACGATTTTTGCTTCACTGGCTCCAAAAATCCAAGATGTCAACCAGGAAGTAGCAAAACCCTGGCTTCATTTTCTCAGTGCAGAAACCAACGGGTGACGTCACGGTAGCTACGTCCATCTTTTATACAGTCTATGCGGTCAACTCAAACCGTCAACACTTTCTGACATATGTTTTGTAAAATGGCAAAGTGGCATATATCCAATATAGGAAGAGAACTCATATACGTAGGCTGGCTTAACACTTCATTGCACTATTAAAGTCCAACTGATTAATTTAGCATTGACCTATTTAGTACAATAAACTTACTACTAACAGCATTTCATTTAGTCACAGAACTTGCATCTTAACGCGGGGCACATATTGATGTGAATTTGTTTTATGTAGTGAGCTAAACAACTCAACAAGTGTATCTTTAATTAACTGGTTCCATCGATAACTGCTCCATTTACCTACGGGGAACAACAAACCTTCACCACTGAACAAGTCCGCACAAACCCCACTAAATAAGTTCCACAGTTTGGTCCACAGGAAAAAAAAAAAAGTTTAGTCTTGGTCAGGATAAGAGAAGAGAAGAGGATCCATCTTTTAAATACGTCCCAGTGGTGGAAAATGGAATCTACATTTACTCCAGTGCTGTTCTTATGTACAAAAGAAACTACAGTTAAATTGAAAATATAATTCTTTTTCCCCATTAGGGCTTTCATTTTTCTTTAATGTCATTTCATGTCGTGTTTGTATGAATTAACAAACTGCCCTCCTGTATGTAGATACCCTGTGGGTAGTTCAAGTTAGAAACCTGTTATGACCCATACATGTGTGTTTTGTTCATCTTATAATGGTCATAATTACAACAGATGCAAGCAGAAATTCAGGTGTTGTAATTATACACCAACAAAGCCCATGTAGGGAGGAGGTCGGGGTGGATGGATGGGTTGACAAAATATTACACTACGTACCCACATACCACATACCATCTTGATTTTATATTTTGTTCTGATTCTAATTCCTCAAATTCACTCGGATGCAACACATATGCCTTCAATATTTTGTCAAATTTAAAGAAATATTTTGATTTACAATAAAGTGACAGCTATTGTATTCATTATATAGCTGTAGTGGTAACTAGTTACTTACTAGATAAAGTTTTTTTTTTGTTATTAAAAAAACAACAACAGCAGCACTACAAGTACAATATTAAAATACTACATACGCGCTCAGACATCAAAAATAATAATAACTCAGTGGTTTAACAGGAAGATGCGCTTTTCACTACCTAGTGAGCTGTTTTACTTTTGTATTTTGATGCATTTTATTGATAATAGTTAATCTAATATTAGTAATATGATATTCTTAATATTAATATGATATGTTTGCATCCAGTGGGGCTGCACTGTAGACATTCCTATCCACATGGGAACGCAGTTCATTCTGTGTACATCCAATCCCGTTACTGTACTGTATACTGGGTGTAATACTAATCTAGTTTGGTCACAAATAGCTCTACAAAATGCATGTGCACTGATAAATAATCCATCTGAAGTTTTATAAGAGCTGTTACTGACTGAAGGAACAAGTTTACTGATGCTTCTGTCATTTACGGTCGCTGGTTCCTGGTCCGGCCCAGTTATTGTCTGCATAGTCTTACACAAGCTGGTGCTGTGGTTGATCTAAGAAACATGGAGAGCAACCCACCTTTCATTGATTAAACGTTGACTGGCTCTTGCCTCTGTGTATCTTAGCAACAGTGCGGGGAGATGCAGGAAGAAGATAAGCTGTTTTATTGTTGTTGTGTCTGTTTCCTAGGGCAGCAAAGGGGAGCAGGGGGAGATTGGTCTTCCTGGACAGAGAGGCCTGCCTGGACTTCCAGGACCTGCTGTAGGGAACATCACCTGACACACACTATTTATAACATCTGTCAGTGCTGTCCATGTGTGTTGTACTTGGTCATATTTCTGTCCAAACATGTAAACATTACTGCAAAATTCCAAATGGTGAGCGGGTTTTTAGAGGCGTCTTTGGGATTAACTTCATGAATAAATAAATACACACAAAGATGCTTCGTCACAAAGGTGCAGAGTTTGCTGTATGACTGATTGATTGTGTGACGGTGTGATGATAGGAAGGATTTCATGTTGATTTGACTGTGTTTGCTATCTGCAGGGCTCTCCTGGTTCAATGGGTCCCAGAGGGCCTGTAGGAGAGAGAGTGAGTCAACATTTAGTTTCCTTCAGAATCATCCAGTTACAAGAATTATGATTTATTTATTTTTTACATAGAAACATAGAAAATGTAATTGATCTTCCTTTGCTCTTATTGCAGGGACTTCCTGGCTTTCCTGGACCTGCAGGTCCTCCTGTAAGTGGAAAAATATCTTAGCAAAGCTACAAGCATGTTTGGAAATTGTCTAACATGTAGATGATAATTTCTTGTTCTGTCTTTGCTTTTACAGGGCCCAGCAAGTGAAGGACCGGCTGTATGTGCTTTCCACAGTTTTTGTGTTTTGCTTTATCCTTAAACATCATTCATACGTGCCTATGCATTGCTTGATGTGCTGCTGTATTACCTGGTGTGTGTGTGTGTGTGTGTGTCTCTGACAGGGACCTCCAGGGAAACCAGGAATCCCAGGAGATGAAGGAAACATCGGACCTGAGGTCAGAACATTTGATGTGAATTGATGTAGAGTCCAGACTCCTCTAACCAGGATCCTGTGGGGATTTTGCAGAAGCTGTTTATTACAACAGTGATGGTTCTGGTAATTTTGACAGGAGCAACATGGGAAGTGAGATGGTTTTAGTGCATTAAAATCCATGTAAGGAGGAGGTCAGGGTGGATAGATGGACTAAACAAATCTTGAACTTTAACATGGGAGACTGCTGTTGGTTTAACATTTCAAAACAACAGTTGATAGATTTGTATTGTTGATGATGTGTTTCTGATTTGCTGATATGCATTTGATATTAAAGTTGTGATAAAATTGCAGGGCCCACCTGGACCCAGAGGGACGGCCGGTGCCGCAGGGCTTCCTGGTCCTCCTGGTCCACCAGGGCCTGTGGTAGGAACCAGAACTAACACGTGTTTTGTTGATCTACTAATTTATCATTTCATATGTACACTACAGACAACACGCATGCATACATTGCATTTCAAGGCCTTTTTACTCTTTCATATTTGAGAGCATATATGCAACATTTGGAATTACTGCCTCTGATTATCAATATTGCCCCACTGGGCTACAAGTGGACAATTTCCAAAAAGTAAATTACATGTCATCATTTAAGCTTTACATTTGTTGTTACGCTGGGATGCAAAATTACTCCAATTACTTCTGTTTTGGCGTCTCAGCAGAACACGCTCACAAACCAACATTATGCAGACCTGCACTAAGCAGTATGCAATTAACTGCATCATCCTAAAACTGTATCATCAGTATCTGCATGTCTTTTAATTAAAGCCCAATATCAGCCTCATGCTGTATATTGACCATCTGCTTTACAGGTGTAACCTCAATAGCCTTCACACTCATTTGCCCTCTCTGTGTGTACACTTCCTGAGCTCCGGTTTCCATGTGAAATCGTGGGTGCATGGCGATGTTGCATGCTGCTGTCTCTTTTCACACATTCACACTTGGAACTTGGTGCTGTGGTGGATTTATGTGGACATCTAAACCCCCCCGCGGCTGTTTTAGATGTCACTCTGCTGTGTTTTAGGGACCTCCCGGTGCCAGCAATGAGGGAAGTGGGGAAGCTGTGAGTGTTTTACTGTCTTACATGCTGCCAAATGTTTCCTGGATGCATGGCAATTGGAGTGGTGACAGTGAATTTCTGATCAGAATGAGTCACTCGAGCTAAAGAGGCTGTGCAGCATCTCCCCTTGTTGAGTATGTGCCTGTGTGTGTATGTTTGCAGTGCCCTGCTGCCTGCCCTGCTGGACCTCAGGGAATGGCCGGGCTACCAGGGATGAAGGTGAGGAATGTTAATGAAGGATGTTCAGTGACTCGGCTAATTTAAAGCCAAGACGGACTAAATCGTTTAAATTAGTTTTCTTGTCAGATAAGGGAAAGGTTTCCAACGTTAAGATCAGCATGAGACTGGAATAAAAATTTCAATTTACTGTATTTCCACTTTAATTTGATTCTGCAAGGGTTGGAAACTATTCAAAGAAGCTACGTCGTGGCTGAAGCAGATCAGAAATTCAGAGGCCTTCACAAGGATCAGATGACTGACAGAAATGCATTCATGACTGAAACCTAGACAACAAATACTAACAAACATGGACATCATCAGATAGATCATATGAATTTTTCAGCTTTTTTTTTTTTTAGCCAACACATCAAAGCATTTTCTGAACAGCTCCCTGATGCTGTGTGTCACTGGATTCCTGTTTAAATCTATTTAAACGTGATAAAATGTTCACACTGTCAAACAACATGTTTGCTGCAAAATGGTTAAAGCCAAGCTAAGGATCACAGCTAAAATAGCTCAACAACTGTTAACAACTGTTAAATCACAGACAGACATTATGCTCCCCAGAGGACGACTCGGGGATCTCCTCACTTTTAAAGTTTTCACTTCTAATTAATGGACTAAAACATACTCATAGTTCCTAGAAGATTAAATCTCATGAGTACAGGTGATTTTCTGACTTCCTCAAAACATGTAGCAGCTACATTGGTCCACAACATGAAACCGCATTAGTTTCACAATAAAGGCTATAATGTCAGTTGAATTTCAGGTTTCTTTTACGTCACACATAATAAGCTCCATGTCTTAAGGTAGAGAGAATGTGTAAACCACAATATTTTCTCCCACGAGACAGGAGTGTGTCAGACCATTGTTTTGGGGCATTTCTCTTTTTTTACACTACAAAAATACTTGGTTAAGTTTGGGCAGGCCAACTACTTGGTTAGGTTCAGGAAAAGATCCTAGTAGGTAGGTATTTCACAATTTTATAGACTTGTTTGGGAAAATAATGTGTTGTTTTACACTGTGGACCAGCATAGCTATTACACATTTTTTTGTAGGACTGGGCTGCATTTTTTATTTTTTTTTTTACATGATTTGACATTTTTTGGTTCGAAGTGAAGTGACTTTACAGCTACTGGATGGACAGACATGGAATTTGGTTTAAACATTCAGACTCACTCTGGATAAACTGTAATACCTTAATGATCCTCTGACTTTTCATATAGTCCCATCATGAGAACAACGTTTTATTTGGACTGATACTTTGGTTTATGGCCAAATACCTGCATTGCCCCGAGCTTTACCTTGTGTTAAAGATTCATTAGAAAACGGTAGCATGCTAAACTAACATGATGAACGTACTGTACCTGCTAAGCATCACGTTGTTATTAGAATGAAATTTTAAGCAAAAAACAAGTGCCTGCAAGGCTTTTATAAATGTACATGTCTGTGTCAACAAAGACACTTTTAAGTGCACAAGAAATCGGTGGGCTTAGTGGTTTTATTCAGATTCTTCTTCGAGGGGTTATCTTTAGTTCTTTTGCAATGGGATTTTTCCAAAATGTGCTTCCATACAAAGACAGTGTTTTGTGTGTGTGTGTGTTTTTTTTTTCATTCCATAGAAAGTTGCCCAACAGCTCAAGCAGCTGTTCTAAATATAAACTACATCATGGTACCTTTATCTAATTGCTGTGGTCATGTGATGACATCCATAAATTGTGGAACGAGGTCATCGACTCCTCCTCATTTTTCCTGTTTAACCTAATATCATGTTTCTTTTTGACACAGTTACAGTTTTCTCTGCCAACAATTCTTTTATTTCATCCATCCATTAATTATCTATACACTTAATCCTCACCCTGGACAGGTAACCAGTCTATCACAGGGCCACACTTAGAGACAGACAACCAAGCACACTCACATTCACACCTACGGACAATTTACAATCACCAATTAACCTCAACATGTTTTTGGACTGTGTGGGAGGAAGCCGGAGAACCTGAAGAGAACCCACGCTGCACGGGGAGAACATGGAGACTCCATGCAGAAAGATCCCAGTGCCCCCACCAGGACACGAACGGCCCTCTTTCATTTTATGCTGAAACAAAAGCAAAAAAGAATAATGCTGCAGCAGACTGTCCTGCATGTTCCTACATAAACTGACAAATTGGAAACCGTTAGATTGTTTTTAACAGACACTTACGTATTTGCACAACTTTGGAACACAGTAGTTTAACACTATGTCTTATTTATGTGTTTATTTATTATTTTATTTCTACACAATTCTTGCATAAATAATTTTTTGCAAACTCCAAGCTTCTGGCTGGTTTGTGGAGGTATATTCTTGTATTTTCTGTTCGTGTAGTTGTCGTAGGTATATATATTAACTCATGTTAAAACCTGTTAAAAATCAGTACAAATGTAACGACAGTAATATGAAACTGTTTGTTGCCTTCAGGGACACAAAGGTTTGGCGGGTGAGCCTGGAAAAGATGGCGTGCCCGGAGATAAGGTATGCAAAGAGTGGAAACACAAATCAATAAAACTTTCTTTGTGCCTTACATCTAACACATGCTGGACCTTGGTTGCTCTGTTCCCGCAAACTATGCAGTTCCAGTAACAGGTTATATGACTGGAAAGATATTGATACCAAGAACAACCTGCACATAAATGATTTGATTGCAGCCTACAAAGAGCTTAATATGATTAACTCTCTTCTCACAATTTAATTACTTTGTTCCTTGTGTTTTTCCACAGGGAGATGCTGGAGAAGCCGGTCCTCAGGGACCACCGGGTCGCATGGGAGATGATGTAGGGAAACACTTCACTGTGTATGAACATTACTTATGTGTCTTTAGAGTAGTGAAAAAGCAAAGTGTGTTCTGTCATTTCAGGGACAAAGAGGACCCATCGGATTCCCTGGAGCTGCAGGAGAGAAGGGAGACAGAGTATGTTTTGCAATGACGACACAGACGCTTGTGACTTTGTATTTGTGGATAAAAGCTCACTCTTTTATGCTTGCAGGGTCCTCCTGGTTTCAACGGCGTCCCTGGACCCACTGGCCCCCCTGGAGCTCCGGTAAGCAGTCTTGGTTTGATCAGTTTTATGTCCTCTGCTCTCCTGACATTTGCTCTCAGATCAACAAGTGCAGGATGTAACTGACATCGAATCGTCCGACAGGGCGTGGAGGGAATCCGTGGACGTCAGGGTTTGCAAGGGGAAAAGGGCGACGATGTGAGTGCCACCTTTTGATTCTTGGATCCATTGCAAAATTTGACTTGAGAAACTATTACGAAATAAAAATTAAAAATTGCTTGGGCCTTTATTAGGGAGCTGTGGGACCTCAAGGAGAGCAGGGTCCTAAAGGAGACCAAGGAGAAGTTGTAAGTCTGCTGTATCCTGATGATGCTGAACAGTTTTTTTTAACGGTGCATTCTTTCTTTAGCATGCCTCTGTTTGACTGTGTTGGTGTGACGTTACAGGGAGAGCCTGGTGCAGACGGCTTGGATGGACTTGCTGGAGCTAATGGTGAAAAGGTGACTTTTGAAATCCACATATGGAAAGTTAAATATTGAATTACCCAAGATTTATTTATGTATTATTTTTTACTAGTCAGAGTACATGATGTTTTGACTATCATAGTAAACTACAACTCACTCAATACACCTCATACAATCGTGGAAATAAAAGTGGAACAGGCGATATTGGCCATCCCTGGTTCCAGAAGTGAAAGTCCCAGTTATTGTTTTAATGGAAAATGTCACGTGACACACCGTCCTAGTTAAATCACCACTGCAAAAGATTTAAAACATGAGAGGAAATATCTCATTCTTGGATTAAAAAGTTGAGGGTAGAAGCCAGTCTGTCAGAAAAAAGCATCCATTACGCTGTTGAGGTAACTAAAAACATCAGCATCCATCCCAAAGCAGCCAACAAGCTGATCTACTGGCAGTAAAGTCTGGATTAGTTGCAAAATGTCCCATCCTGATTATTATATATAAACATACTACAAGCTAAACAACTTGTTTGGAGGCATGTTATCTACGACCACTCTTAACCAATCAGACCATAAATTGCTGAGATTTCTCAGAAGGAACCCCTAAACCTCCTAAACATTGACTCTTTGGGGAGAACTATCTTTCTAAATGACATCCTGTGCGGCTGTGGTAGAGCGAGTCGGTCGATGATCGGAAGGTCGGCGGTTCGATTCCGCCCTGTAACCTGTTTCATGGTCGCTGTGTCCTTAGGCAAGACACTTCACCCACCTTGCCTGGTGTGAATGCGTATGAATGGATTGTTTGAGGTGGTGGTCGGAGGGGCAGAATGGCAGCCACGCCTTTGTCAGTCTGCCCCAGGGCAGCTGTGGCTACAATCGTAGCTACCACCACCAGAATGAATGCGTGTGAATGAATAATTGACAGTGTAAAGCGTCTTTGAGTGTCTAGAAAAGCGCCATATAAATCTGATCAATTATTATTATTATTATCCTGGTTCCTCAAGTGGAAATGCAGGTAAAGGAAGTAAGTGTGTCCAGATGTTTCCCAGGTAAATGCTCCTAATGAGTCTTTTGCATCCAGTCTGACTCATGCCTCTGACTGATATAGACTTTGTTGTGCCAGAATTTATGGAGGAAACAAATTTTTCAGAAACTACATTAAAACAATGAAAAACCGGTGGATGTAACAAAAACCCACAGGTTTGTTATCCTATCCAGGAGAGTCTTCTGCTCTAATGACATCCTTGATGAACGAGGCCGTGTACTGGCTAAATGTCTGTTTTTAATGTTTTCAAAGTCTTCAAGCAAATAACCACTCAGTCAGACGGAAAGAACGAGTCTACTCGTGTCTAAGTTTGAACGACGGTAGAAAACAGTGTGTTCGTCCCGTCTTTACTGAAGATCTCCACATATAACAAACACACAGCAGCGTTACATTCAATAGATGCTCCAGCATGTCATTGCTCAGCGTCTGTTCCTATTGGCTGTTCATTCTAGGAATTCTAAGCCTTAAACTAAACGAAGTACAAATTATAAACATAGTAATGCACTTATACTGTAATCATACATTTTCTGTAATATGCAAATACTAAATATATCCAAATAGTAATAACTGGATATGAGCATAAATCATTGAATAGAAAATGGCACCAACAGGCCGTATGAGACGACACCTGCAAAACCTGAAAGTGTAATAAACTCCCAGCATGTAAAGTGATTGAGTGTCACTTTAATGCAGATAATTAACAAAAATAAGAGCAAATATGGCCAAAGATCAAATCACGTTTTAAAATCTGTCGTGCCAGGCGTGACCTGTAACTCATTCTATCAATCACAAATGAAAAGATTTATTCTTAAGCAATAAAACAAGTACTTGTTCAGTTCAATACATTCACTGCTACAACCAAACTCTGCCTCGTACCAATATTAAGCTATGCTGGCACATGTCTGCTGTGTGACTGACGTTACTTCGTCCATTTGTTGACATTCAGCAATTGTGCTGCTGTTGCCACTTAGGACTAAAGTAGCCATCGCTCAACAAAAGCTGATGCTCCTACACATCGATGTAACCCTATTTGTTCATTATACCTTTGTGCATAAACTGTGCATCTGCTCAACAGGGAGAGCCTGGTACTCCTGGAGCTAGCGGTGTCAGAGGGATTGTGGGTATTCCAGTAAGTCCAACTTTATTTCCATTTATTCTCTTTCTATATCAGCAACTGTCTGTTACCGTCTACAATTCAATTACACTGGATTTGACTTTCGAGAGTGACGTTCTCACTGCAAATCAAGTGAAAGCAAGAAAAAAAAATGACAGAAGATGAGCTCCTCTCTGAAGCTGCACAGCAGTTTGGATAAAATCAAACATTAAAGTCACCGGCAGGAAGGAGACTCTCATGCCAAGGGCGCATCTACCTGCCTGTAGGACTGTGAGATGAAAGGCTACAGATGTGGCTCGAATAGCAAAACTTCAGGTGCAGCGCAGCAGAAGAAGGACGGCGTTTTTTCTTCCCTTATCTCCTTATTTCTTCAGATAAGCCGTGCGCCGTCCCCTGTTGTACTTCTGCTGTGAAGTTCAGGCTGTTTCTAACTGCTCTCCTTGAACTTTTTTCTGAGCGAACCATTTCTCACACAAATTAAAACATATGAATATATTTTCTGATCCGACTAAATTGAATCTTTTTCCTGGTAATGTTTTTTTTTCTTACTGACAAGCAATGGCACAATAATTTCCAGTTATTTTTTTCTCATGAGATGTTGTTGTTCCCAGGGCCTTCCAGGGAAGCAAGGAGTAGTTGGGCCCCCCGGTGAAAAGGTAATTGGAATCATCTCCCGTTTTAATGAGCCGTGTCCTTGTAGCGTATCCAAAATGTTACTGCTGCTGACAACTTCAGTAGAAGTCCCACTTTGAGGTTTGAGCTGAGAGAATTAGGAATATTTCTGGCTAATGCAGTGCCATCCCTGCTGTGGATTTAGGGTGAAACCGGTGCTGAGGGAGCGGTCGGGCCAGTTGGACTTCCTGGAAAAACTGTGAGATTCCCGCCATTAAACTTTCTGCCACACTCAAAATATGTTGATTTGTTTATTGCATGTTCTGGCTGATGTATTTCCAAACCCGTCTGTCCATATAGGGTGAAGCTGGAAACGATGGGGAAGATGGAAAACCAGGAGATAAAGGAGCCACTGTGAGTTTATATTTACTCCTGTCTTCAAGTTTTTCTTTTGGTTTCTGTGTGAAATCAGAGTTGGTTACACGTCATTAAAGACATTTCAAGTACTCCGCTATGGATGCTTCAAGTAATGTTGTCGATTTACAGGGTGAGACAGGAAAACAAGGGCCAGTGGGGCCTGCAGGTCCAGCAGGAATCCAAGTGAGTCAAACTATATTACAAACCACGTTTTTCAAGTATTCACCACCTCAGAAACGTTTTGTCTTTCGCTTCGCTTTGGTTTCAAAATGTCAAAAATGATTTAAAAAACAAATAAAAAAATGTAAATCCTAGTTTTTTATCGTTTTTTTTGCTCAAGTATAGTATATAGATTGTGAATAGAAAGCTTTAGCAGTGAAACGGATGTAAATGAAGAGGAGGTGTTGTAGTTTCCAGTTTGGCCATAGGGTGGCAGTGTTCCCTCGCTGTTTCAGTGCTAAAAATCAGACACAGTGATGCAGAAAACTGTCTGTTTGGGTCATTGTCACAGTAGCATGACCTGATTAACAGGTTTAATGCAGGGATAGGTTTTGGTGACAACAGCTCTGCACAAATCATTTAAAGCAGAACCTGAGCATGAAAACTGACAAAGCAGTCCTGAATGGCACAACAGTAAAATATGTCAAATTAGTGATCCTAAAAGAAGTTAGGACTGTTAAAAGAATCTGATATGGTTACCTGAGTCGCCTCAAACCTGCTTCTGTAAATGGACATGCATGTTGTTGAATGTAATATTTTATACAGTGAATGTAAAATAAATGTTGTATTTCAAGGGCGACAAAGGAGATAAAGGTCAGACTGGTGCTAAAGGACTGAAGGGTCATACTGGGCACAAAGGTGATCAGGTGAGAAAGATCTCTTTTTCTTTCCTTTTGTTTTTTTAACCAATGTTACACTGAAACACTGATTATGATGAGAATCTAGTCTAGTCTATGTAAATATGGGATTTTTTCTCATGTTTTCTTTAGGGACCTATTGGACCAGATGGACCAAAAGGAAGCCTGGTAAGAACTCCAATCTGTGAACAGCTTCTCACAGTCTTTCCAACAGTCTAGTATTTATTCATTCACTGTGTTATTTTTATCAAACAGGGTGACACAGGGTTGCCAGGAGATCCTGGGGTCAAGGGAGATCAGGTACTTGATTTCTCACATTTTTTTTATAAAAGCAACTAAACACACTCGTCTGCAACAGTATTTAAATGAGTTTAACTCGTCTTTGTTTGTGTTTCAGGGCCCGCCTGGCATTCAAGGAGCCAAAGGAGAGGTATTCAGAAACTACCGTCTGCTCTAAACTGTTGCCTTTTTGCATAGAAACTGTTTGACAACACCTTCATTTTATATACACAAAACATTTACATTTCAATATACATCTTAATATATTAGACAGAAAACCCAACAGAAGGACAGAACCGTATTACCTTAAATGTACAACATCCTACTGTTAGTATGAACCGTGACACCGCCGTGTTATTGACTTACGTCTTTACCATCAGCTTGGAGAAAAGGGCCAAAGAGGAGCTGCTGGAATCGATGGCAGACCAGGTCAGCCAGGACACGAGGGTTTGGCTGGTCCGATGGGAGCTCGAGGTCTGGAGGGAGAACCAGGCCTCCCTGGATCACCAGGCCCCAGAGGTCTACCAGTAAGTGATACCAGTATGAAGAACATATCCACTTCAGTGGAACATCAGGAGCCTTGAGGAGCTCATCTTTGCCTCCATGTCATACTGGTAGCTCCTGGTATTGCAGTGTAGGCCTTTTGGTGTAACACTGAAGTCCAGTCTGATCTTAACAGGTTGATGATTTGCCACAAAACATTCATGTTCCCCAGATGATGTATCCCTTTGATTTGTGTAATGGCCTGAATGTTGTCTCAAATTGTAATAACTTTAGCGATTCCACACAAGCATCAGGTTTTAATTCTTCCACCACTTCTGTTGTCAACCAAGTACAAACCTAATGACATTCCCATCAGCCTCAGCTGTATGTTTGTGCAAAGTGGAAAATGTTAGCATGTTAAATCCTAAGATAAGATGGTGGATATATACCTGCTAAACAACTATATAGTAGCATTATCATGCTAGCATGTTAGCATACCAACATTAGCATTTAGCTCAGGCACCAACCTCCCTTTTTGATTTTTAACTCAGTTTGTGTGTTCTGTTCATCCAGATGCTTCCTTCAGTGACTTGTACCAATCATGGTTTTGAATTCACAGGGCCCAAAAGTGAGCGATGAGAAACTTCGGGAAATGTGCTCAGCTGTTGTCGAAGGTGCAGTTTGTTCACTTTAATCTGATTTTGAGGCACCCATGTCCCTGCCTGTATTTAACGCATGATAAGACCCGTTACCAAGGATACATTGTGTGTTGAGCTCATTTGTTTTCTCAATAGAACAATTAGCAGAGTTTATGAAAGAGCTCCTGAAGAAGCCGGCAGCCATTGGGGCTCCTGGCACCCCTGGACCGGCCGGGCCCGCCGGACCTCCTGGACCAGCCGGAGCGGCAGGAGCAGCAGGTGCTCCGGGGCCGAGTGGTCCTAAAGGCCATCCAGGCTTCTATGGACTTCCAGGCGCGCCGGGCAAGAAAGGTCAGTGTGACATTTCAAACCCGATATCTATTAGTGAATAATGAACTGCAGCCAAACTAATAGAACCAAAGCTGCTGAATGGAAGCAAATACTGTATGTGTTTCAGTCACACCAGGATAGATAAGCTGTGAGGGTATGATGGCTTTTTGCTTTCCCTTTATTATCCTGGAGAGCTTCCAGAGCTGCAGCAGTGATAGTGGACAGAAATTAAATGAGGCCTTTAGAAAACACAAGGCTGTCAGCCCTGGCAGGGAGTCTTTGTCCTCACACCGCCACAACAAATGCTGTGGGAAGTTATGCAGAGTGCTCCGCAGCGAGAAGGGATTCACCCATGCATGACATTATACAATCAATGATGCACTAAACAAGGCTGAATCAGAGCGAAGTCATTATGTTGTGTGAAAACAGTATGCCTCTCCATTTCATCTCAGTATTAATGTGTGGCTCTGCAGGTGATGCCGGTGCAAAGGGAGACAAGGGAGACAAGGGAGAGGACGGTGTGGGAATCAAAGGAAGCCCAGGCGCACCAGGTGCAGCAGGTAAGGCTGGATTCTTGTCATAATTAGAGCACAACACAGCTGAGAGGAAACCATGGGCCTTCAAAATGTCTAAACATTTACTGGATCCCTTTTTAAATAGCAGGCATCCTGAAATAGAAATTCTCCTCCCTTTGCTATTGCCCAATTTTTCAAAAACTAAGTAACATGGCTGTGAAGATGTGCAGTCGGCCTGTGGGTGTCCTCCTGGCACAGGCCTGTACAGCCTACAGATGCTGAAAAAAGACCCGGTAATTAACCCATGAAGGCTTGAACTCGTACCACTGACATCTGTTCCAGTTTATGGGGACAGGTGTCAGTGAGTTTTTGTTCCACTCAGAAAGTGGAAGCACTCAAGATAAGCTACCTGGTTTCTAGAGGACAGCTTAGCTCGTTAATGTTTGCACTGATTTGTTACTTTTGTTTCGTCTTGTTCCCATAATTTTAATAATTATTTTAGTTCTTGCTGAGTCATTCACAGCCACTAAGAGCCCTTCAATGACTTGGCACTCATGAAATGTAAATGTCTGCAGCAGATTTGTCCCAAATTTGTGGTTGATTTGCGGCAAAGACATTAGTCTGCCAACAAGTGATTGATTTTCCTTTCAAAATTTAGCAGCTGCAAGGACAAAAGACATTTTAAAGTTTCCCCTACAAATGAATAATGAATAAATCTTCTTGCTGCTGCTGTGGTACGCCATTACGATTCTGCACAGAGTACAAACCGTCTTTTTCTTTGTGATTATTTGAAGTGCTCCCACATCTTCTTTCCTCCTCCTAAGTTTTCAGCAACTTTTAACTCAAACCATTTTGGTCTCCACTACAACCATCTTTTTTTTTTTTTTTTTTGTTAAACTGAGCTTTGCGACCAAAAACGAAAAGACAAGGCGATTATGTGGTGAAGACAAGTCATGTGTCAATTTAATATGTTGATGTTGGTAGATTTTAGAATCCACTTCAACAATAGTTCAGGCCAATCACAGCAGATCCAGACAAGACATATATGTGATCATTACTTTAACTGGATTTTAATTTCATCCATCCATCCATCTTCTCCTGCTTATCCGGAGTCGGGTCGTGGAGGCAGCAGCCTTAGCAAAGCCGCCCAGACTTCCCGATCCACACACACCTCCTCCAGCTCTTCCAGGGGGACCCCTAGGCGTTCCCAGGCCAACTGGGAGACATAGTCCCTCCATTGTGTCCTGGGTCTTCCCCGAGGTCTCCTCCCGGTGGGACGCGTCCAGGAGGCATCCGGAAAAGATGCCCGAGCCACCTCAGCTGGCTCCTTGGAGGAGCAGCGGCTCTACTCCGAGCTCCTCCTACGTGACCGAGCTCCTCACCCTATCTCTAAGGGAGCGCCCAGCCACCCTGCGGAGGAAACGCATTTCGGCCGCTTGTATCCGCGATCTCGTTCTTTCGGTCGTTACCCAGATCTCATGACCATAGGTGAGAGCTGGGACGTAGATTGACCGGTAAATCGAGAGCTTTGCTGCCTTGCTCAGCTCTCTCTTCACCACAATGGTCCGGTACAGCGACCACAATACTGCACCGATCCGTCTGTCAATCTCACGCTCCATCCGCCCCTCACTCGTGAACAAGACTCCGAGATACTTGAACTCCTCCACTTGAGGCAGGGACTCTCCACCGACCTGGAGAGGGCAAGCCACCTTTTTCCAGTTGAGAACCATGGCCTCGGATTTGGAGGTGCTGATCCTCACACTCGGCTGCAAACCGTCCCAGTGCACACTGAAGGTCCTGATTTGATGAAGCCAACAGAACAACATCATCTGCAAACAGCAGAGATGAAATTCTGTGGTTCCTAAACCGAACCCCTTCCTCCCCCTGGCTGCGCTGAGAAATTCTGTCCATAAAAATAATGACCAGAACCGGTATTTTAATTTCAGTTTGACTGAATAATATTTAACGGTTTGTATGTCCACCTCAGGTGCACCTGGCGCCCCTGGCATTGGCAAGGACGGCAAAGACGGAGCGCGTGGTGAGGGTGGAAGTCCTGGTGTTCCAGGAGCTGCTGGTCCGAGGGGGCCCTCGGGACCACCTGGCCTTTGTGATCCATCAACCTGTATAGGCAGACTTCCACCTCTCTATATGGTCAGCGGGAAGAAATCCGCCAGCTACAAAAACCCATGAGACCTCCCAGCTCATTGACACATTCCAGATCTCATCCTGCCAGTGACCACGTTTCAGGGCCTCTCACAAGTCCAGACGTGACGATCTTCAGAAGTCTCCATCTGAACCACGGATCGAAGAGACGAAAAGGGAAACAGAGACGAAGCACAATTGTAGATTACTGTAAAGACATTTTTACTTGTATGTGATTTTAGAGAGAGCTTATCCATTGTGCAAAGATGGCTGCCACGCGCTGATGCAGCTTCTTCCGGGTGACGACAGGCCTGCAGGCCCACAAGCTGCCTCGTTCAGTATAAGCCACTATGACCCCACTGCATTCAGCCACCCAGGTTGTAAAACATTCTAACTCTCTCTGATTTCCTTGCATGCATTTTATTCATTGAGTAAACTCACTCAAAAGTTTAAAAAAAAAAAAGAAAAAAAAATCTCCTCTATTAGCTAATTTTAAAACCCTGTGAAGCAGAACCAGGTGCCACCCGTCATCACTTTATGTTAGGAGCTGCCAAAAAAATAATGAACATAAAAGCTGACCTGACGTCTCCAACCATGTGCTCTTTCATTTACAATCACACATTTGTTTTCCTGATTTGTTTTCATATTATTGTTCCTTCTCTGACATTGTAATAAAGTGATATGTTTTGGACGTGTTGTACAGTACCGTATGAAAGCACACAGTCCGTCTCAGAGCTGCTGCAAGCCGCGTTCTGTTGAACAATTAAGCAAATGGGTTTTAACAAATGATGGCTGATATTCCACCGCCTCTCTACAGTAAAATGCTTTTGTGTTGAAAACAAAGTCCCCTGGTTGTTATGGATATAATGTTGATTCAGGAGGGCATTTCACAGTTGCCTGGTTACAAAGCAGAGTCAACATCATCCCCACCTCTGTCTGCACAGCATAAATACATTCACAGATCAAATATGACCTTTAAAGCAAGCTGCTGGAAAGGAGTTAGGAACGCAGCCATCCCAAGGACATGCCTGGGATCTGACAGATCTCATCACGGCTCGGAGACAATGGGTTTTAAGTTGCGTGCTGTAAGTAAAAGCATGCTCAAGGCTCGTAAAATCTGATTCAGCAAGAGACTGGTGTTTGATTTCCATATTCAGCTTACAGATATTAAACATGATGGATGTCAGAAGAGCAAAGAATACCTCTAATGTATTATCTCATAAATGTGTAAGTGATACAACTAACCCGAGGCTCTTAGACGCTTGAAATAAATGTCATTAAAGAGATGTACATTTACGGAAAACGACTCGGAAAGTTTTCAATTCAACTGGGGCTGTTCAAAAAAAAACAAAAAACAAAGGCAAAGCCTGTATTATAAAATGAATCTGTTCCAGTCTTTATTATACAGTACAGTACAGGTGTCTTTCCAATACTTACAATATGCTACTATTTTAAAATATCTTAGCACCAATTTATCAGGAAAAAAAATTTAAAAAAAATGGGAAAAGGGTTAATAAATTTTACTTAATACTTTCAAACACATTTGTATTTATTCAAATCATGAATAATTTAGCAGTATAACTTAAAAGTCCGGCCTTTACGCGTTACAAACGTGAAGCTGTGTGCGTCCCACCCTGTAACGCAAAGTCTGCTGGTGTGACTGTAACAAGCATTTACAAAACCACAAAATACTCTTCAATAGTAAACCGCTGATAGAGAAATAGCTAAGAGATGTACTAAAGGGTAGAAAGGTCGTTTAGGACTAAACGTGTTTCTGAACATACTGTACATTTACATTTGACTGCGTTTAAAGCTGCTCTGCGTCGCTTTGAAGAAAGGAGCCGACATGTACCGCAGCCAACCAACATCCGCTCAGAGCTGCTCTGAAGGCAACGAACATCTAATGAGTTAAACCTCAAAGGAAACGACCGCTCTAATGAAACATCAGAAAGTCAAGATGTAAAAGCAAATATATATATATATATACGGCCATGATGGAGTTTTATAAGCCAGTTAGTTAGCCGAGCTGATCAGCCAGTTCTACACATGGAGTTTTGTATATTAACCTCAACATGACCAGGAAATAATGAATAGTAGGTCAAATTCATTTGATTTTAGGTTCACATTTACGACTACTTTCTTTAAAAATTTCAAAGAACTCAACAGTAACAAGGTTTGCTTTAAAGTGAATATCAACATACGAGGCCAAGTAAAGCTGTGGCCACCACTGATAGTGATATTCTACTTTTTCTAAACCAGTGATGTCGTGGGCCTGCATTTTCACCAATTTGTTGCAGAACTATTTCATCCCCACATCAACTGCATGTTTCTGCTTTTTATTTTTAGTTGGGGAAACAAAGCAAGATGGCCGACCTCGTGTTGTTTATCTGTAAGACTTAATCATCTTCTTGCAAATATTTACTTTTGTTGTACACTGAGCTGTTTTAACATTTAATACCTGAACGTGAGCATCTAGTAATTAACATCAACAGTAATGTAATTTTGACTACTCGTCTTTTTTAAATTCTAGATATCTACAACGTCACACTAACCAGTCAAAATGACAGTTAAAGATACCTGCAGTTCACTTTGGACTAGTTGGAATAATAGCTGCAGATATCTTAAATGTCGTTATTACTGGGCAGAAATGTTGTGCATGATGGATGCAGACATAACAGCTGCTGTTGCGACGTATGAGATTGGTAGAAATTGCCCCAAAATACAAAGAGCTGAAGTTTTTTGAAGAACATTCATTCAAGACTTCAACGGCTCAGACTTGGTGGTAAAACTACGCGACATGCAGTCTCACAATACGCTGAAAAAAAACTTTTTCCTCACTTGCAGGAGCCTGTGATCTAACTACAGATATTTGCAGTATAATTTCACGCAGTCAAAACTTTAATTAAAGATATTTGTAATTACATTTTGTTTGGACAGAATTCCAGTCTGACGTCTATTCGATCATTCTGACTGGTTCATTTAGGATATCTCAACTAGTCAGAATTAAATTGTAGATATCTGACAACTGGAAATAATTCAGGTGCAGATGTCTGCAATGTGAATTGTGAATATCTGCAGCTGCATTTTAATGAGAATTTGAAATGAGAAACCCGTAAAGGTGACATTATTTGTCCTGGAAGAATGCCAATGTGGATATCTGCAAGTCGAGCTATTAAATGTTAAAAAATTCAATATACAAATATGCACGAGCCAATTATGAATACTGCTGGTATGTCCAAGACAAATGATATGTTCAATACAATTTTCATTCCCAACAACAAACAACTTTTTGGGATACAACTAGTAATTAGTAAACCAGAATGAAAACAGTTTGTACATTCATGGAAATGCAAATGAAATGGATCAAATTTAGGACGAGTCTGTTTCACTGACTCGTGTTGCTTTAACTCAACATGTGAAATAACGTGTGCCTCCAGAACAGCCTGAGAAACGTTGGCCAGCCTGAAAACTCCAGTCCGCTTTAACCAACACCGCAAAAACTAACCGGTGTCAGAGTGGCACCTTCACATTCTTCATGAATGACCTTCCACTAAGTAACCTGAGCAAAGGATGAAAAGTACGACTGGCCATATTATAGTGAGTCATATTGTACAGTTTGGCAAGCTCACAAAAACTTTTATGTTGCTTTCTACAAATTTTGCACTCAAACTTCCTGCAGCGGTCACTGATGTGTTTCTTCATGTTTCTGAAAGGAAGATGGATGTGACACCTTTAGTGGAGGCTACTTAACAGGTTCTAGATGACCAGGAAGTCTGAGGTTAGGGAGAAGTATAATTGGTCCATGAGGGACGTGAAGGCAAAGCATCTTTCAAATGGCTACCACAATGGTTTGGTCATCAAGATGCAGGAAAGCAGGTCTCCCAATTTTAGGTTTCAGGGGACAAATAAGAAAAGCAATGTGTTTTCAGAGCAAGGCTGAGCTGCCCGGTCGCTGCCACAGCGCAGGCACTTAATAAGCCTCACCGAACACCGAGGAAGTGGCACATTTAGAGGAAGCAGTGTGAAACAGGCAGCTTTTCAAGAAAGGTGAACAAAGGCTGCAATTATACCACCTCCTCAAAGCTGTTTGCTACTCAGGTCTATGCATAGCTCCGAGAGAGAGAATGACAAGAGCCACTTCATTAAACATGAAAGTACAACTCCAGCGATGACATTTTTTCCTGTCTTGACGTCTGCTGCCTTTAAACTCCGGTTTGGGAGGAATCCTTTGGGTGAGTCTGGAACAAATCAGAACATGGCATGCACAGTATTTTGGGCAGATTTGTGTGCAAATTTAAATTATTTCCTTTTTCTAATAAATCTGATATCTATTGTTTTACACAAAAAGAAGCATAGATTTTGAAATGAAACCCTTCAAATCTCTCCCCTGTTGCTGGGATGCTAATTTATGAGTTGTGACAGTGAGGACGTTTCTGCCGCCTCCAGTTTATTCCCCCGAAAAAAACTCAACAACAATGGTTTCCTTCACGTCTAAACATATCAGACTTGTTCATTTTAATAAATAAAGCCAATTTGTTGAGGGGTGGATTTCTCTAAAACTTGTTTTATTTTTCTGCCTGTTCTAGGATGCCAATACTGCCCAAAATAAGGCCACATAATAACACTGCTACCGGCTTGGAGGCAAAAAAGTGTACAAATGTAGACATTCATCACTCCCCAGACAAACTCATTAATTGTCCTCCCACACAAAACCCCTGCTGGTGTTTGCCTCGCACTGTCTGCCCCCACTTTTCCCATCAATGACAGTATAACGGATAATTCCCTTGACTGAGTAATCACCATCTGACTGGTAGAAGATCCCGAGCCAGAGATGGATTTAGTGACTGACGTGGTGCAGCTGTAACTGGTGCAAAACGGCGTGAGGCAGGAAGGCAGGAAGACGCCCGGCTGAAGGTTTGAGATAATTACTGATGAAATGATAGAATATCAGACTGCCAAATCTTCACTCCTGTTGGGGGGTTGGGTGTTGCACCATCCTTGGTATCTGTATGTTACAAGGAGCATGCAAGTAAGGAGAAAAACTGTTTAGCTGCCCTCTGTAGCCCACAATAGATCCGGAAAAAAAAAGTCCTGCGTTGCTCAACCCCCATCCATCCCAAGCTTCGTAACAAAAACAAAACAAAGAATCTGACCGGCAGCACCTGTTGCTTCAGCCCTCCGTACTGAGGTTAGCTTGAAAAAGAAAAAGTTCTTGATTCAGACTGACACGACCAAGTTCATAAATACAGCCGGACTGCCGGCTCTGTGTGTCTCTTCTTCTTTAAGACCCCTTCACGTTTTTGGTGTGGGGTCTCTGCGCCAGGCTGGCATAGTAGGCACACTGGGAGGGGTCGCACTGGCCGGGAGGACCTGGAGGTCCGGGCTGGCCGTGGGGGCCGGGGTTTCCTGGCTCTCCCTGGGCTCCCGCGGCTCCCGGGCTTCCGTCTTTGCCGTAACCAGGCATGCCGGCTGGACCTGGAGCAGAGAAGAGGAGTGATTATGGACTCTAAACTCGATCGCTGCTGAGAACCAGTACAGGAAGCTAGAGTGTAGCATTACCGATGGGGCCGGGTGGGCCTTGCTCTCCTCTGTCACCTACACCAGGTTCTCCTTTATCGCCCTTTGTTCCTTTCTCACCTGGAAAAACAAGAGAACAGTCAACCGGATTTCTGCACGAGATGTCTTCATAAATCATCCTGAGCAGCTGTGAGGAGATAACACAGCGGGAGGAGGGAGATGATGTGCTTCTAGCCAGCGATCACCTGTGCTGTGTGTTCATGCAGCAGACGTACTCTCGATGGCATATTGTCCATGTCTTTTGTTATATGTTGGAACTAGTGGGATGTATGATGACAGCTCATAAAAAGGCTGAACCTTCTGCTCCCCAAAACCACTTTTTTAAATATCATTAAAATCAAACCATTTATTGGCGCCAGAAACTGTAATAACGGAAGGAATTTTTAGGCTTTCGACTTTCCAATAACCAGTGAACAAATCTGTTTTTTAAGGATTAAACACAAAAGATAAAACGTCAAACAGCAGCAGAGGTGCTTTTAGGTGGATTTTGTGGCCAGGCCAGCTGTTTACCTCTGTTTGAATTTTTTTTTATGCTAAGCTAAGCCTCCTTGGAGCACAGTGGCTCCAGATTCATCACAACAACATGAGAGTCGTATCAACAATTCAATCTGTTTCTTGGGAATAAAGCAAATGAGCGTAATTATTCCTCCAAATTCAT
>NW_007578808.1:0-3566 GCF_000690725.1 Stegastes partitus | reverse complement strand
TCTATGTTTGTAATACTAGTAAACACTGCAGGAACTGTGAGACGACAACAGCCTTAAAGAGGACACACATAAAACCAACAACACTGCTTTGTCCTACCCTTAGGTCCCATGGGTCCCCTGGATCCTTCTCCTCCATTCTGGCCGGGCATACCGGGCTCTCCAGGGGGGCCGGGACGTCCAGCGCTGCCGTCCTTACCAGGAGGGCCTGGAGGTCCGGGGCGGCCTGCTGTGCTCTTCACGTGGGCCGGCTGGATCTGAGCCATGAGGTAAGCTAGTTTGGCTGAACACAAAAGAAAAGTTCGTCATGTTTCATATAACTCTGCTGAGGTTATTTGAAATGAGCTCAAACATCTTAATGGGCTCCAGAGGAAAAGTGGCCTCCTCACCATCTAATTGTTTTGCCAGCTCCTCCTGGATGAGCCGTCTCATCTGCTCCAGTGACACTGACTCTCCCTGAAGTGGCAGAGATGTTAATGAACAACTCAATTATTAATATCTGCATCTGAATCACTTGCAGAGCTTGTGGCTGTGGTACCAACACTGCACTAAAATCGGATTCTCTGTTTCACAGGTATGACTCACTCTGGGGCCTGGGGCTCCGGGGTTTCCTGAAGGTCCTTGTGGCCCTGGGGCTCCTATTTCTCCTGGCGGTCCCGACATGCCCATCATCCCCGTGTGGCCTTTTCTACCTGGGGGGCCGGGGTTTCCGGGCATACCTGGATCTCCTGAGTGTCCTTTATCTCCCTTTGTACCCGGGTCTCCCTAAATTAGACGACAACATCTTTGTGAATGCTTCAGCTTGAAGCACCTTCAGAATAACTGATGACTTGCAGCAGGACAGCGAAGGACGTAGAGCAAGTTGAAGTGAAATGCTACCATCTGTATCTGCTTCAACATATGTTTGCACCATAAGTATATCTGTATAATTAGGAGGTTATGTTAAAGCAGGCGTTTATCTGTTTGTTTGTTTGTTTGTTTGTTTGTTAGCAAGATAACTCGAAAAGTTAAAACAAATTTTCATGAAATTTTCAGGAAATGTTGATAGTGGCCCAATGAACAGATGATTAAATCCACTCTTGTTTTTTTAAATTTCATTTTGTTGTTTACTTTATTTAGGGTTGTTTATTTCATTTTTATTTGGTGGTTTATTTTAATTTGGTGTTGTTTATTTTATTTCATTTTTGTTCGTTTAATTTTATTTGGTTGTTTATTTTATTTTAGGGGTGTTCATTTAATTTTAGAAGATACCCGGTTAGGCCGCCCGGGATCTTTCTGTGTGGAGTCCATGTTCTCCCCGTGCAGCGTGGGTTCTCTCCGGGTTCTCCGGCTTCCTCCCACAAGGTCCAAAAACATGCTGAGGTTTAATTGGTGATTCTAAATTATATTAATTGTTTCTCTGTCTCTGAGTGCAGCCCCTGTGATACATCCGTTCAATGGAATTTTCTTAAAGGTTTATCCATTTTTTAAAATTTCTGAAACAGTTTTGTATTTTTCTTTGACATTCTGTTTTGTACATTGTGATCTACAGCTTCGTTCAGCCATAACTTCTACAGTAAATAAAGCTTTAGTTGCAGGTGGTGTTAGAGGCTTTCTGTGCTTTGTCAGTTTGCCCAGCTGGCTAGCTAGATAGCACACAAGATACCTTCTGGAGGCATTATGTGTAAAATACTTCATTTGTATGCCGTGTGGTTTGTGGTGCACAGTCAAGTCATGTTTGGCTGGCAACTACATGCAACAACTCATGGGGCAGAACTAATCTTTTGTTTGCAAAAATCAAACAGTATGGACATAGTATGTTGTCTTTGTGTATTTCTTTGCATTCCTTTACTAGATAATACTTATATTTGCTCAGCTTTGTTGAACATTGTTCTGAACTGAGTCTAAACATCAAGAGCAATTAGGAACAGAAGACGGATTTCTTACATATGAATGTAAACCTTAAGCGTAAATCTGATTGTGATGCTGCCAACGTATTTATTTACATCCCTGGTTCTCACCTTATCTCCTTTGGTTCCACGATCACCAAGTCTTCCTGGCATTCCCTACAAAACACCGCAGACAAGTGGATGTAAGTAGGAGATATCCCTACAGCACACAGTATGGTGGTAAACAATTATAACATGAGTCATCGGTGTCCTTTGGAGGTTCCTACCTGCTTTCCTTCTGGGCCAATCGGACCAGGAGGACCCTGGAATTCACAGCAAATTAAGCATTAGCGGCTGCACATGTTTGTGAGCTGCGATTAATCTTTGAATCAAAAAGAAAAAAAAAAAAATGGAGCACTCACCGCCGGGCCTTTAGGCCCACTAAAGCCTGGTAATCCTGGGTTGCCAGCCTCTCCCTTGTCTCCTCTAAGACCCTGTGTGACAGCAGCGACATAACCATCCATCACACACGTGGCACACTGTACATGTATTCTGAAAGCCTTGCTCATTACTGAGGATCCCACAAGATTAATATGTAGCTGCAAAAATCTCATAAACCAATCTTGTGGTGGGGCATGCCAGCTTGAAGAGATTAAAAATCATATTTACAAGAGACATGTGGGCCTGAAGACAAGCTGGTTGCAGCAGCCACACGGTGCAGTAACGTATTCATGCATGCAGACGTTTCTTTTGTTCATCTCCACTATTCAAAAAGTTCTTTGTTGAAGCTGATCTTCTTCTCCATCTCCTCGGCTCGACCGCCTGCACTACGCCCTCTTTTTCTCTGTGTGGCGAATTTGAACATCTGATAACATTTTTGTCAGTATCTGATTCTACCTCTAAATACCTCCACCGTCCACTGAAATCACTCTCTATCTCCTCTCCTAACCTGTGTGCATTGTGATTCGTGGCCTCCTCCCTCCCCCGGGCTCCTCCTGATGATCTGCTCCCTCTGCTGACTGATATCATCGACTGCTCCCTGATAGCTGGCTGCATATCATCTGCCCTCCAGTTAGCAACAGTTGCTCCTCCTCCCAAGAAACCAATCTTCAGCCCACAGACGAGTCCACAGCTCCTTCTATTTATTACCACAACACATTAACATTCTGCCGCACCAACGCAAAATCTCACTATGTTTATGCAGCGTTTTTTTTTTTTCAACATTGTGTTCATTGCAACTTCTGTTGTTGCACAGATAGTGTGTTGATTGTGTTGCCAATGGCACAGATTCTTATACATGTGCAGTCTCATTGGACGACCTTGTTCATTGTCTGTATGCAGAACTACATCAACTGGTATAAAATCAGCGTAGACAGTAAAAAAAAAATAAGAAGAAGAAAAGAAAAAGAAACAAACATTTTTAACTGCAATTTTTTTTTTGTTTTTTTACAGTTTACTGTTATTTTTCACATTTTCCTGCTTTGTTGAATTACAGATAAGAAGGAGTAAAATCACTTTCTACATATAGATTTGCTTGTTAACTACAAGAAAAATTTTTTTAATTGAGGCCCAAATACATAATGTGTTTTTTTTCCAGAAGTACCTTCCTAAGCTGACTTTAAACCTGTTCAGGACACGTTTCCCACTATATACTACATCCTGATGCGTTTTCAGGACATTCTGAAACGTGACCATTTTTGT
>NW_007578807.1:275369-301022 GCF_000690725.1 Stegastes partitus | reverse complement strand
GCTTTCATAACTGTTGATTCACATATCACAAGTGTGCACATACACATAGCTGGTAACCTAATGACCTGACTTAGAAGACATACGGTATGACATGACAAAAATCCAGAGTTTGTTTTTTCCTCCAATACAAAGTTTGACCCTCTGAAATTCTGAATGTAAGAGTGTTGCGTCGCCAGTGTGCAAGTTGCCTAAATAAAGTTTACCTTCATCTACCCATTTTGACCTTTTATAGATGACAAACAGACAAATGACAAATCCTAGTGATAACAACGAAAATCAGAAAACAAATTTAAAAAGGATTGATACATAGATAGATGGAAAATATAAGTCAGATCACTATGCTGTTACGTAACGACATGTCGTCAGGGCGTAACCCATCGACCTGACAAAGGAATAGTTAGATATAAGAAAATGTTAAATGTAAAAGCAGGGTGGGCAGATCAGGGTAAATAAATTAGGGGAAAAAACTGAAAACAAAAACGTGTGTGATCTAAAAAGTAAGTTTCCCCTTTTAAAAATGTAAAAAGTAGAAAGTACATATACTTGTGTTTCAAAGTAGTGAGTAACAGTAAATATTCACCAGAAAGATAAATAGATTTTTTTAGGTATCTTTACTTCAGTACTGGAACTGAGTAAAAGTACTCGGTATGTGACACCTCTACTGGCTGTGCACAGCCTGGCCATCTCATTTACAGAACAATGGTGTCGTTCACACCTGAGTTAAGATGCTAGCTCAAAACTAATCCAGCCACTTGGCTGCTCTTTGGGCATGGAAGGTAGGAAAGCCAAATGGCTGGGCTTTGGGACTTCTAGTTTTAAGCACTATGAGATGACTTGTTGTTGTAAATATGCGCTATACAAATAAAACTGAATTGAATTGAATTGAACTCTTATTAGTGCTGCAACTGTTTAATAAAATCTGGGAGGAAGGAAGAATGCCAGCAGCTTGGAAGAAATCTATAATAATCCCAATCATTAAACCTGGAAAAGACCCATCAGACCCTTCAAGCTGTAGACCGATAGCTGTCACTTCACAATCAGGGAAAGCAATGGAGCGGATGATTACAGACTGACTAAACTATTTTCTTGAAAGCAAAGACCTTTTTTCACCTTTTCAAAGTGGATTTGGGAAAAGAAGGAATACTATGGACTGGATTTTAAACCTAGAGTCAGAAATAAGGAAAGCTCAAACAAACAAGGAAATGGTAGTCGCTGTCTCTGTTGACACTGAGAAAGCGTCTGACATGCTGTGGAAGGAAGGGCTCCTCATCAAGTGGCAGGCTGTAGAACTGGGTGTTAGACTTTTTATTTGGTTGAACAATACAAGTAAAGGTAGGTAAAGAACATTCATCAGAATATTATGGAGAGAATGGAACCCCTCAGGGCAGTGTTTGCAGTCCAGTGCTGTTCAATATCATGATTAATGATATATTTGACAATGTACATAAAAGCAATGGAAAGTCGCTGTATGCGGATGATGGGGCGTTATGGATGAGGGGGCGCAATCTGATGTACATACAAAAGAGAGCTCATGCTGATATTATGTCTGTAGAGCAGTATGCAAATAAATCGGGTTTTAAAATATCAATTGCTAAAACACAAGTGGTATGTTTTGCAAGACGACATAAAACCATATCATTAAAATTCTATGGCCAAACGCTTGAGCAAGTCAGGAATATTAGAGTTCTTGCAATGGTTTTTGATGAAAAATGAACGTGGTGGCAACACACAGATAAGGTCAGGAATAAGTGTAGAAAAGTTAACCTCCTGAGATGTGGAGCAGGGGAGCATCAAGAGCACCACTAATAAACATATATCAGGCTCGTATGAGGGCCACATTAGATTATGGAAGTATTGTCTACATGTCTGCAGCTGAAGGTCACCTGACAAAATAAATATGGAGCAAGCACAGGGACTTAGACCTTGCAGTGGAACATTCAAGACATCTGCAGTAGCTGCCTTGCAAGTTGAATTAGGTGAGATGCCACTCCGTATAAGGAGAATTCAATTAATGATGGCATACTGGGTTCATTGGCAGGGGCATAGAAGTTCTCACTGTACTAAGGCCATCCTACAGGAATGCTGGGAACATGATAAAAACTAATTGTAACAGTTTTGGCTGGATAGGAAATATGAAAGCAGAAATTCTACAATTAAATCAGATAGAATCCAGTCCCACGATCCCTACTCACCTGTTCCTCCATGGTTGTTCAAAATCCCAGTTATAGATCTAAATATCCTGCAACAACTCACAGGAAAAGCTCCATCAAGCACAATAGTACACAATGATGTCCAGCAGCACTATAGGAATAAATGAATCATCTTCACAGATGGCTCCAAACAACCAGAAATGGTGTTACTGGTGCAGCAGTGTTTATCCCTCAACAGGACGTTGCTTTGAAGAAACGAACAACAGACTGTCTCTCTGTCTATACAGCAGAATGAACAGCAATCACTATGGCATTGCAGTGGCTGGAAAATAACTGCACTGAAGATACAGCGATAGCCTCACACAGTTGGGCAGCCCTCACCCGTATCCAGTCATCAAAGTCATGTCGACTAGATCTAGTGCATGACATCCTTCTGCTGCTCTACAACTTACAGAGTGAGGGAAGGACTGCTGCTTCCTTTGGCTTCCTGCCCATGTTGGTGTGGAACGGAGTGAAAGAGTGGACAAACTGGCTAAACTTCACTCAGAAATCAAACAGTAGACACAAAAATAGCATTACACAAACATAAACACATCTGCGGAAAAGCTGGCAAGAATACTGGAGTTTAAATGATCCAGGAAGACACTTCTACAGCATCCAGAAACAGGTTGGTCAGGGCAGAAGGCTGATAGGCAGGAAGCAGAGGGCAGAGGCAGCCATCGCCGTCTGAGAATGGGACTGACCAGGTCACATGACACACTCCAAATACTGAGCCAACATCGGCACTGAGACAACAGAGAACCAGTTCAGCATGTGCTGCTGGAAGGTCAGCAATATGAAGATGAAGAAAAAACTCAAAGCAAAGCTGCAAAAAATCAAAGTAGAGCTGACAGTGCAGAACCTGCTTGGGGGAACAGGAAAAGGAATAATAAGAGAGCTAATTGACTTTCTTAAAAACACAGAGCATCAGGGTTTAGTTTAGTTTTTAAAAAATTATTTATGTTTTGTGTATTTATTGCCAATCTTGCGCCACACTCCAGTCCGGTAGGTGGCGGTAATGTACCTGGATGTTGGATGCCAACCGCCAAACCAATCAAAGGAAGAAGGAGGAGGAGGAGGCCGGTCGGGACCCGTCGTGTGTTGTCGTCTGATCCAGCTAGCGCATTAGCTGGCTGGTTCGTTCTAACTGAAGTCCAGTTTTTACACAGAGGACGGGGCAGGAGAATTACTGGCAATACCTGGTACGGCTTTTAAAACAGCAGTGCTGCTGTTGCTGTTGTTGTTGTGTCGTCGTCAGCAGTTTGTGAACATCGACGTTAATGCTAGCTAGCTATGCTAGGTTTGAAGGGAACTAAATATATGCGAGTTTATTTCTTTCGATGGCTTCATATCTTCCTTGGTATTAATGCAAGGCTAACGATGTGCTAACAAGCGAGGTGCCAGGACTTTTGTTGTATAACTGACATCCTTGCAGAGAAGCGACGGGAGATTAGCCTCCAGAGCAGCTTTGGCTAGCTGCTCTGTGTTGCTAGGCAACGGAAGTGGCCGCTGGGTGGCCGAGGTAAAGCCTGTAATTACATTAGTGGCGAAATCACGCCTCGTCCCTCGGAATGTGCATGGAAACCTACTGTAGCAGTTGTTAGCATGACTGTCTGCTTGTGTTGTTCCGTCTGTTGTGTGATCAGGGCTGCAGAACAAGCACCATGCTGGTCCCCATATTCACCCTGAAGCTGAATCACAAGATCAACCCTCGCATGGTGACGATCGGGAAGTTTGATGGAGTTCACCCATGCCTTACTGCAGCCACACAGGCTGGAAAGGTGAGTTAATAACTGTTTCGCTGTTCCATCATAGCTTTGGTGAATTCTTAATGAACAAGCTGTAGCTAGCAGCGTTGGTTCCATGTGATGCACACCCACCAGGTACTTAACCACAGATCTCAGGCTTGCTTTGTAACCTTCTGATGTGAGAGTGGTTTCATTTACACGCTCATTCTAAACTCCATCTCACTCTGCACTACTTCCCAACTCTCTTTGTCATTACCAGGTTTTTATCCACAACCCTCACGCCCGTGGCCAGAGACCTGTGGCTCACCGGCTGAGCCAGAGCGCCCAGGACTCGGACATCTCTCTGCTCAACATCAACCAGGCGGTCATGTGTTTGACAGCGGGAACGCTGGGACCAAATAGCACTGGGGACACACTGTTAGTGGGATCCCAGACCAACCTGCTGGCCTATGATGTCCATGACAATGCTGACATCTTCTACAGAGAGGTGAGTGGAGCTCAGAAGAACAGGAGCCAACTGTGGGTGCTGTGATTTGTCCCATCAACACTGTTCCCTGAAAACTATATATAGTAGATGATTTAGACTTAAAAGTGGAAAATGTTAGTTTGGTCACTTTTCTGTTAGTTCTCTATGTGTACATTGTCCTTTGGTCAGATGATAATACAACACAGAATGTAAGATATGTTGTTGTGGTTGACACTGAACACTGATCCTGGAGCTGAGACTTTGTGCTGTATACTTAAAATGTAGAAATGAAAAGTGATTTAAAGGAACAGATGCTTTGCATGGAGAACTGGCCTTGCCTGGCTTTAGACACCTTGTTTCTGCTGTGTGTGGGTGCAGGTGACGGATGGAGCCAATGCTATTGTGTTGGGAAAACTTGGGGACATCCCTTCGCCTCTTGCCATCATTGGAGGGAATTGTGCCTTGCAAGGCTTCGACTATGCAGGCAACGACCACTTCTGGACAGTAAGACAGTTTCAGCTTAGCTTACACTTCAGTTTATGTACACAGGTGGTTCTTTAAGTGAGTACAGTTGCTGCAGGAAATAACAGGTCTCATCGAGCTAGTTTATATTTGGCACATTTTAACAAATGGTTTCTAATTTATTAGTTCTGGCATCTTCAAAGGATAAGTATGCTGCACTTAAAGTTAGGCTGTCTTTTAAGCCTAACCCTGTTCAGAATGGGTTTTCTTTTAATTCACATTTCTGTGGGATGTAATCATGAAGGATCTTTTTTTTTTTTTTAGGTAACTGGAGATAACGTCAGGTCTCTGGTGCTCTGTGACTTCACTGGAGATGGAAAAAATGAGGTGAGTCTTGGCTAGCTGGCAGGCTGACACATGTGCTGGGTGTCTTCCATCACCGTAGTCCAACTCCAGGTGGACAGCTGGCATCTGTCTTCCTCCTATCTCATGCATATTTCCTATAGGTCTCTACTTTGTCTTACTATATGTAACATGTAGGCTACTCAGTTAATCGTGTAAAGTGAATAAAACCACGCTATTGTAATGTCAGGGCTAGTATCAGCTCTGGGAGAGGAGAAGAAACACTAGAACACACGGTTTATGCCAATTGGTACCATATATTTGTGAATGAAAAACCCATAGACATAACACAGAAAAAATGGCCATTCAGTATATATACACACATGATTTCATAATCATTTCAGTCTTCATCAATCAAGGCTTTGCAAAAGTGCAACCAGTTAAGTTTCAACCCTTCAATAATTAAAACGCAACTTCAAGCCCCAAGTCCTGCGTGACAGAAGGAATCCAAGGGGAAACGGTCCAAGTCTATTGGAAGGGGAATGGATGAGTGAGTGAATAGGGCTGGAAACTTCACATTGCAGAGGGCAGAACAATGGAAGAGCGGCTGCTTTAAGGAGCCTCCTACCAGACCAAGGGAAGGAGGTGCAGCTGCATTCAATCCAGGAACGTTCTTCAGGCTTTTAGCCTATAGGCTCCTAGCTCGCCATCGACCTGGCCGACATAAAGAATGGGACCAAATAAATTCTAGTGCGCACAACCAACACATACAACTATCTCAATGCTAAACACACTTAATTCAGCAATATAAATAGCAGTGTATTCCAATCTTCTGAATATAAGCAGTTCAAGTATGTATATATAGAGTTATATTGAAACATGAATCAAAGCTCAAACATCAGACATGACTCTGCATCCATGAGTAAAGTGCAGGGCGGCCAGTGAGTAACTGGACTGCATAAAGTGCATTTGGATGCGTAGCACCGATGAACATTCAAAATGTAAACTCTGCATTGCACTACTTACATTTAACAATCACCAAACCAGTCAATACATCAATAAATAATGTCCCAGTGATAGCGCTATATACAGTCAAATATATTCTAGAAACGGGCACGGAGATCAACCATGCTAACCACTCCATTAAAATGAATGCAGCGGCTAACCCATTGAAATGAATTGGGTGAAGCTAATGCTAATGCGACTTACCAAGTCCGTCGTTGAAAATCTCAGTCGAGCTTCATTCAGCTTCGCAATGGTTCTGGTAGTCGGCTCCTACAGTTTAACAGTGTTATGAGTTTAGTTTAAGGCGTTTAGGGAATAAATTCTGCGCAAACCATAGACATACCTGCAGCACTGTCTCCTCATACGTGCCCTGCTCGCAGCTGCCGGCAACAAGCCACTTCCGGCTTTATGCCGACCAGATTGGCCGCACTTAGTCACGTGGCGCGACTAATCACACGACACACGCAAGGACAGCTTGAGCATGACGTGCGTTTTATCACCCGGGTTACATATAGCTTAACCTTAGCTACGAATCATCGCCTTCAATATGGTAAACTGTTCATATTGTATTTCCAGCTCCTGGTCGGATCCGAGGACTTTGACATCAGGGTATTCAAAGAGGATGAACTTGTGTCGGAGATGACTGAAAATGAGGTAAAAGGATTCAATGTATTGCTCTGTTTTCGAATGTGTCGACTGTAGAAAACTAATTTACACTGACTATGTGTTTATTCCATTTCACAGAATGAACAGTAATGGAATAATAACTACTGTGATCGCTGCCCTGGTGGCAATGGCATGCTGTAGATGTTCTTGCCTGTCTTGTGCTCTGGGTGCTGAATAACACTCCTTCTTCTTCTGTTTCTTCTGTCCTTCTCCATACAGACAGTGACATCATTGTGCCATATGCATGGCAGCAGGTTTGGTTACGCCCTGGCTAATGGCACTGTTGGCGTCTATGACCGCACCGCCCGCTACTGGAGGATCAAGGTGGCATAACCATTCATCTTTATGTATTTTGTGGACACAGGTCTAGTTTTCCACCCATGCAACATTTTCTGTATCAGAATTTTTTCTCCTGTTTGTTCTATGTCTGCGTCATTTCCTATCTTGATTAACTCCCCAACCTTCAAGGCTTTACCCATGACATGAATATAGATTCTGTTGTCTCCATGTAGTATTCTGCTATGTTTTGTTTTCTGCCCTCCTCAGTCTAAGAATCATGCAATGAGCATTCATGCCTTTGACTTGAATGCTGATGGGGTTGTGGAGCTTATTACTGGCTGGTCCAATGGAAAGGTCAGTGCACAGCTTAGCACACCTGCTTTCTACAACTCAGGAATGTGATATTACGTTAGCTTTTTGGGCACAGCAGTGACCTGGACTTCCTGCAGCTTCTCCAGCTTGCATCGATTCTGTGATCACGTTCTCATTTTCTTCCAGATCGATGCTCGAAGTGACCGCACAGGTGAGGTAATTTTTAAAGACAACTTCTCCTCGTCTGTGGCTGGAGTGGTGGAGGGAGACTACCGACTGGATGGACAGAAGCAGCTCATCTGCACCTCCACAGAGGGAGAGGGTAGGTTGTAGGGCTCTGTCTGTGTGTGGGAGAAGCATCACGTTCATTCTGGGATTACAGTGATGATACATTTGTGTGTGTTATTTTGAAGAATTGCCCTTTGACCTTAGAATAGGTTGTTCTCACTGTCCATGTGTGTGTCTTGTAGTTCGTGGTTACCTGCCAGCCAGCAAAGACCTGAAAGGGAACCTCATGGACTCCAGTGCTGAACAGGATCTGGTTCGAGAGCTCAGCCAACGCAGACAGAATTTGCTGCTTGAGCTACGCAACTATGAGGAGAATGCCAAGGTGCACAGATGTATTCATTCAGGAGTCATTCATTAGCTGAATGTGGTGTTGGTTCCCTCTTTGTTCATCACAGCATATTGTGTTATGTGTGCATCCTGAAAATTGTTGTAAATAATGCTGGTCCCAGGCAGATGACTCTTCCTAACCTTTAGCTTTGATTTCAGGGTGTCTCAGAATACACAGGAAGCTTCAGAGGAAGCCTCCAGTTATTTTGTCCCTCCCTGGTTCTGCTGGTTCTAGTAAACCATTTTCTGCACTTACGAACATGCGGTATTGCTTGTGTTTTATGATCTAGTCAACAATAATATTATCCAGAGCTCTTTAATGTCCTTCCTTTTTATTCTTATGTGAGACAAACTATATGGCCTCACATTGATATTCAATGTTTTTCTCTTTTTCTTTTATATACCACCTGAGTTTAACAACGCTGATTATGTACTCTTCTATTATTGTTTTTTTCTAACTGCTGGTTTTATTCATGTCATTTGTTCAAATCCCTTTTTGTTTGACAGATCACAGCTTGCATGTACTGTAGATAAGTGCAGGATTCATCAACGTCACTGACCTGCAGGGTTAGGGTTACTGCATGCCGGCATCCAAACAAGCTGTCATATTGGTTTCAGGGTGTGTCAGAGACCAACAGTGGGATGGGTGTCATCCCAGCCAACACTCAGCTCCAGACGGCGCTGTCAGTGAAGCCTGCTACGGAGACCCAGAAGGCTCATGTGGAGCTCAGCATTTCAACACCAAACGGTACAGTTGTTTAGGACCGGACCTGACAGGTTCAAGCACGCCAAGCAATAGATAAGTTAAGTTCCGACTGAGTGCCCGCTAGTAAGTGCTTGAATGTCTTCTCTGTCCTCTTCCAGAAACCATTATCCGTGCAGTGCTCATCTTTGCCGAGGGAATATTTGAGGGTGAGAGTCACGTTGTCCACCCCAGTGCCCAGAACCTGTCAGGCTGTGTCCGAGTCCCCATCGTTCCCCCAAAAGATATCCCAGTGGATCTGCACATAAAAGCCTTTGTTGGAGGGAAAACTAGGTAGGATGTGTGTACTTGGCAGCTTGCTTTGTCAGCGTCACAGTAATCGCTTTTGTTCACCCTGTGGACTAATAACTCCAGTTATCAGTTTGTGTGTTTACAGTAACCTCTGCTTCCTCTACTGCTCCACTCTCTCGCTCCAGCACCCAGTTCCACGTGTTTGAAATCACTCGTCAGCTGCCTCGTTTCTCCATGTACGACGTCACAGTCGACTCTTCAGCTGCTCTGCCCACCGGAAGGGTCACTTTTAGCATCAACGATCGACCGCAGAGGGTAGGCTGCTTCTCTGGGAGAAAGAACAGATCAAGTCACTCTGATGAGTTCCACGAGACATAACATGCTACAAGTGTCTATTTGCATCTTTTATCTGGTTCTGTAAGCCTTCATGTTTCTGTGCTTGTGTGTGCCTAGGTGGTAATGTGGCTGAACCAGAACTTCCTGCTTCCAGAAGGAGTCGAGAGTCCTGATGTCACCTTTAATTCACTAAGGGGAGGGGGTCTCCTGTCCTTCAGCATGGCCAGCAATGGACAGGTACCCTCAGATACAACAGCTGTGTTGATTTTAATCCTAATTTAACACTACTGGCTGTTTATTGTTGCATACTAGCCTTTTCAACACTTTTAAAGAGCAAGCTTTCACTTTCATTGAACAGAAGAATCCATATACACAGAATCACTGTGACTGACAAGCTTTGGGAAATCAGATGAACTCTAGTTGTTTATGTTCACATTGATATCCACAATGTCATCAAGTCATTTAAATTCCCACACGCCACTCTGCTTTGACTAGAAACCAGTTCACATGAGCGTAATGACTCGTGTTTTTAGTGCTGCGTAGAAATGGCAGACTTGTACCGTGCACAGCGCTAACCCATCTGCTATCAAAGCACTTTGAGTTGCTCCTGATTACTTTACATGTGTGAGCACAAAGCTACAATAGCCCAGGGCTGTTCAATCCACAAAAATGACTTCAATAATGAATTCCCAATCCGTCCAATCAGATCACCCTGAGAACAGACGACATTGACCTAGCGGGAGATCTTGTCCAATCGTTGGCCGTCTTCCTGGCAATAGAGGACCTGTCGGCAGAAGCAGACTTCCCCACATACTTCGAGGAGCTGCGCACTACACTTACCGAGGTTTGGCTGAAGTCTGTTCTCATAATCAAACATTTTATGTTGCAAAGTCCACTGACAGTCCAAGATTGTCAGGAGTGCAGCAGCATTTGTCATGGCTCATTCTTTATATGACAGAAGTAAGAGCATCGTCCATCTAGTCTCCGTTTTGTGTGAAGGATGGGCTGAATGAGGTTCTTTACTAAGAAAACAAAGCAACAGTTCAATGGTAGGATAGTCCTGCAATGTCAAGTTCGTTTTGCTCCATCACTCACGCTTGAATCAGACTTGCATACCTACGAGACATTGCTACCCAGAGCTGTATTCATGGTGAGGGCTTCCATCCCAGACCACCGTACAGACAATACAAGAGTTACTGACAAAAAGGAAATGATAGAAATCTTTCTGATAACTTATCATGTTATACAGTAACATGCGTTTTCTCCCCATTGCGAGCCAACTGCTCTAACTGTGTTAGGGTTAAGGTCAGGGTTAGGGTTAGTCGAGTCAGGATTAGGGTTAGTAGTGTTAGGGTTAGTCGGGTTAGGGTTAGTCGGGTTAGGGTTAGTCGGGTTAGGGTTAGTAGTGTTAGGGTTGGTCGGGTTAGGGTTGGTAGGGTTAGGGTTAGTAGTGTTAGGGTTGGTCGGGTCAGGGTTGGTAGGGTTAGGGTTGGTCGGGTCAGGGTTGGTCGGGTCAGGGTTGGTAGGGTTAGGGTTAGTAGTGTTAGGGTTAGTAGTGTTAGGGTTAGGGTTAGTAGGGTTAGGGTTAGGGTCTGCTCTGCTCTGACGTCCACCAGAAACATGTTGTTGATCTGTGTATTAACACTGTGTCCTTTATCTCCGTGTCTCAGGTGGACGAGTTCCACTCCGTCCATCAGAAGTTAACGGCAGCGATGGCCGATCACTCCAACTACATCAGAAACATGCTGGTGCAGGCAGAGGATGCTCGCCTTATGGGTGACCTGTGAGGAATCCTCCATAATACTTGTACCCGTATGGACATGTCCATGTCATCATACAAAAAGCACACGTGTAGCTAGTAGTGTTTATTGTGGCTGCACTCCATGTGCATTAGCCACTTCCACTGGTGCATGCAGTTAAAGGCACGGCTTCCAGTAACACTCTGCCGTTTTTCATGTTATGAGTCCCCACTCTGCTTTTCCTACTGCCACACCGGTGCTGTGAAAATGCCCGCTATGTTGCTAAAGCTACTGATTTCATAATTCAAGCAGTGTTTGTATCAGCAGTGTTACATATTTAATCTTAATTTGGGTCTGACCTTTCTGTTGTTCTCTGTAGGACAACTATGAAGAAGCGCTACAGAGAGCTGTACGATCTCAACAGGGATCTTATCAACGAATACAAGATCCGATCTAACAACCACAATGCCCTTCTGGCCTGTCTCAAGTCTGTGAACCAGGCCATACAGCGAGCTGGCAGACTCCGAGGTGAGCCGCTGTGTGTTTGTGTGATGTACTGAACAAACAGCACTGCTGTACGTCAGTAGGTGGCTTCGTTGTTTTACAGGAAGCAGCACAATGAATGCAGATCTCATGTTTTGATGTTTAATTCCTTCAGAGAAAAGCCTTAATATATCTAATTAGACTTCAGTCCATGTTAGATTCAGTTCAATGTTTTAGTGTTCTGAAGTGAGGCTGGAATCACAGCCGACCCTCCTGATTGGAAATCCCCGCTTTCAGTTTCTCCTGTAGCTTTTTTGTAAACCTATAATGATAGTATAACAGTAAAGTTTCACAGAAGAGAACTCATGACCACGTGTTGTCATCTTGTGCAGATTTGGCTCAGAATGGTAGCAGGCACACATTTAGCACTTCAGATTCAAAGTCCTTGTGTGTGTACAAACAATGAAGCTGATTCAGATGAAAGAACAAACTGCTGAGAAGCTGTTACATGCTGATAACAGTGTGTCAGGATATTACAGTATAGAGGGAGACCTTGGGAAAAAGATTTCAGATCATCGATTTCAGAGACAAATAGCAATGAAAGTGATTTAGGAAGCTTTTATGTGTTTAAGCTCACACACCTGCCAATCTCTTGATATTCAACCATCCGGCTGCGTGTTTCTCAACCTTCTCTTCAGTGGGTAAACCCAAGAACCAAGTCATCTCTGCCTGTCGCGACGCCATCAAGAGCAACAACGTCAACGCACTCTTCAGGATCATGAGGGCCGGCACCGCATCCTCCTGAGGCGTGAAGGAGGAGGGATGTACTGAAGAGCCAGAGACACGTTCACAGGCCCACCACATGAGGAACAGCGTGAAGTTTAGCGGCCAGGACGGTCCACCAGGACGACGAGCCTGATACATGAAAGACACTGGGACTGTGACAAAGGGGACACTGTTGCAGCCTTAATCCAAGTTTTCCATGACTTAGCAACAGCCTGGCAGCAACGTTGGCACCAGCTTCTTGAAACTTGAAATTGTGCTAGCTCACAGAAAACTAAAATGCTGACCACAGACTTAGTGCAGTTTTGAAGTAGTCATCCATCTCCGTGTAGCAGTGCGGCTGTGTGGAAGGGCTTGATTTAGCAGTAAATGATGTCACAATGAACGTAGGTGTCTGCGGGCGGTACAGACAGATCTGCTTAGTGGGTTCAGCAGGACCAAAACACACGAAACTCACATGCAGTCTTCTGCCTGATAGCTCCACTAGTGAAGACACAAAGGAAGAGTAGAGCCTGTGAAGGTACCAGAGGTGTCGCAAGTGATGCTGCACATTCATCTAAGAAGATGTTTAAACTACGGCGACGTCATCCAAAGCGTTCCCACGGAGACGTGAACGTGTGGAGAAAGTGACTATGTGCTGGACTGTTTAGTTGAGCTGGAAGTGATGTTTAGAGCGAGAACAGCTGCAGCGAGACGCTCACTGATTGTCCACCGATCGATCGCTGTCCAGTCTCTGCTCCCAGCTGCTGTGTGTCTGTGTGGTGTTTGTAGCCAAAGAAGACTATTTTAAATCACCTGATGTACCAGAGGACCCCTGCTGTGGGTTTGACTTGTTGACCTTGTAGACTGTATTCAGACTGTAAATGTCATTTACATGTGTTTGTGTCAGAAACTGTAATTAAATTAAGTTTTAAACATGCGTGACTGTTGAAGGACTTTGTTACAGCACCGTCAGGGGATGACTTCACTCTCAGACAAGTTGCTCAACTGTTTATCCAAAGTGCGTCTCTGGTTGGATCTGAATCGTGAAAGCTAAAATTAGTGCGTATAAATACAGTGAGGCCTGTCCTCTTTTTTAACAGACATTCTACACACTGGATTTCCTTCTCAGATGCTCTGAATGTCTCTGAAAGTGCAGATGTGAAGCACTAATAACGTGAGTCCACTGACTGCCAACAAGTCATGTAGGCGTCATGTGTTTCACAGACATTATGAAAGTGGTTTCCAGTGTTCACATCAGTTGATCAGGGTTCTCTTACTCTGCTCACAGCGGCTTTAGGGTTAGGGCAGCCTCTCTGTACCTGAACTCCATCAGCACCTTCAGGTTCGTGTTGGTAATGTTCCAGTGATCAGACTTGTTTTGGTGAAGCATCTGAAACCCTAACCCAACCACTGTGGCGATAAGAGTTGCAAGAGTTTGATTTTTATCACTTTCACTTGTTTTTGTTAGAGAGCAGCGCATCATAGTAAAACGTTTCTGCCTGTTTTAGTGTTTGGCTGCATCCTCTGCTGACTGATCCAACGGTAATAGCACCAAGTTAACAATAGCAGGATGAAGTGATGAGAAAAATGAGAGTTAAGTGGAATATATGTGAGTCCAGGCTTTGGACAAGCGTCCGTTGCATCGACTGCACTGCATTTAATGTTTTAAGGTGTGTTCATGCTTTATTTTGTCAGCATAGCTTCAGTGTGCCCTGAATCGGGCCTTCCCACCCTTTCCCCTGCGTAGCTCTGATTGCTCAGACACGTGTGGGCTGCCAGCTGTGCTCTATCTGTGCTACATATGGTTCTGGAAGGACACAGTGTGCCGCCATAAATTACTGTTACTGCTGCCCTCCTGTGTGTGCTGACGGTGCAGCCTCAGCTCGTCTTGTTTGCATCTCTTCACCCGACTGCTAGCTCTTGTAGAATAACAAAGCCGGGGATTGTTTTAGACAGTATCATCCCGACTGGGTGTTTTCAGCAGAGGGCTGCAGAAACACAGAGACTCTGAATGCTCAATAGTGAGGCATACGTTTTCCCTTTTCCATCTCATGCAGTCTTTCCTCTGCCCAGCTTCCTCTCTGCTCAAGTCTTCTCATCTTCATCTCATTCTTCTCTCTCCTGGTCTCCTCTCCCTGCAGTCTAGAAAAAAAACAGTCAATGTTCCCAATCAGATGCTGTTGGAGATCATCAGCTGGGATTAAAATGCCACCCATACCCGGAGGTGTGTCTCTGGGGGTCCAGTTGTTGGATTCCTCGTCCCTTTGGGGGAAACAACCAACACCGAGTCGTGACTCATGTTCTAACATCCCCTCCTCTTATTCAGTCTTTTCTTTCTTACTCCTCTTTGTTCCCTGATTTCGTGCGTTGGCATCTGACTGGGTCCAGTATAAATCACGTGGCCGGGCCAAAGGATGACAATGATGCATTCAAGGGTTTCTGCTTCTGACTCCAAACATACATTCATTTGAACTTTTACATATGCAGCAAAGTTGATTAGTTGAATCAGTTGCATGAGCAGCCTGGTGCCTCTGCTGCTTTAAATGTCTGTTTGACAAGCTGCTGCTTTTTCTGGTTATATGAACTTTAATTTTAACTTTGTTGTATTCAGTGTCAGAATTCCGTGACATTTGCTTAAATAATATAAAATCTGAATAATTTCCTTTGCTGATTTGTTTTCTTGGTACACAATATCAGCCATTACTTCACATTTTATTAACAACGACACTCAAAAAATCACAGAAGCTGCACAAATGAACGCTTGCATTTTCCCCAACTTGTATTTTCCTACAGCACCTGAAGGCACCATGAGCGCAGCAGCAGCTCGTACAGCCTCTGAGCTCCAGGTCAGACAGTTTGGGTTTTAACCATCCGCCCCTTTGCCTCAGACACATGAACATAGATCTGCCCTCCGCTCCGTCCTCACTTTCTCGCAGGATCTCTGTGTTTGGAGACTTTGGAGGCTCCGTTTTTCTCCATGCGTTGATTTGCAGAAGCAGCTTTTCTTTTCTTTTCCTGCAGCACAGATGTTTCCAGTTTGACCTCCTCCTCCTCCTCGGTCTGCCTCGTCTGGTAAGTTTGAATGACTTGCATTACTTGGAGAACATTGCTCACACTTTAGGACTATCAAAATAAGCAGAAATGTTGTCGGTGAGGTAAAAAGTGTGGGATGAGTTTGGCGAAATATGTCTTTTGTTTGCGAGAGAAGTTTTGGATCTGGGTCATGCAAGTCAGGAATTTGAACTGCAGAAAAGCTGTGATTACGTATGCTGGCAGTATGACTCCTCATCTGCTTTACTAGTCTTATATGATGTTTCTATGAAGTCATGTCTGCTCCATAAATGCCATAAATGCTGGGACACAGTGTTCTGTGTAGTAGTCAGCACCTTCACGTCCCCTTACATAAGACCAGACACTCCCCCTTCTGAAGGCAGTCGTGGGTTTGGGAATCAAGAAAAAGACACAAATTAGAATATCAGTGAGCGATATCACCTTGGGTCGCGTTTAACGTCTTGTACGGTTTGTTCTCAGAGTTAGGTGACATGAAGCTGCTCCCAGCAATGAGCTTCTCAAAGGATCAGAACCATGCATCCATGTGGAGTAAATAATTCCTGCAATAAAAGAGGTGAAAATGAGCTGTCTGGCTGCGTAAACTGGTGTCTACATGGCATCATGTCTGCTGTTATTACAACATATTGCTGAACTGCTTCAAGTCACCAAGAAAGATGTGATTGCATCAGTCATGATGGTTTAAAGTTTTACAGCCAGGCCGTAGATGGACAGCTTTTCTTCCTTAGTGACTCAGAAGAAGGAGCGTCAAAGGAACTGTGCAGTTTTTGCAGCATCTAGCATTGGAGTTTTGTTTAATTTGAATTCTGCTTCCTTTTTCTCGTGGTTGTCCAGGATGCACGGCGGACAGAGACAAACATGACGGACACACTGATATGAGTGATACACGCAATCCAAGTTTATTTTCCCCTAAAGGAACCTTTAAGCCAGGGAGAGCACAACAACGCATGCCTGATCCCCAGTAAACAGCTGGGACGTGTTTTTATAGACAAACCATCGCGCTCGAGGTGCGACTCAACAATGCAGCTGAGAGGAGGAAAGAGAACCACTGCATTCCTTCACCAGATCCTGCAGAGTGATCTGCAAATCCAAATCCAGCGTCTCCAAGCTCCAGGTGTCGGTTCCAGGTAAAGCTTCCAATGCATTCGTGCTCTAACTTAAGCCTTCAGAAGATGTTGAGGAAGATGATGACGATGAGGAGGATCCTCCACATGAAGGGAGATGTGATGTGCACAGTGCTGCTCCTGGTGCTGTTCTGTCTGCTGCTCTACATCCACCAGGTGAGGAGGAGCAATCACAGCTCGAGCTGGTATTAAGACATGCGTTTTTGTTGGTTCATGGTTGCTTTATGGCATTTCATCTAACCTCACCTATGTTTCCAGGTTGTGCTCTCCTCTGGATGGAACAAACCGATGTGGAAGCTGGAGATTTACGGTTCTACCAGCTCCAGCCGGACCCTGCTGAGAGCCAGCGGTTCTAAAGTGAGCCAGCAGTCCCAAGAGGTGAGGCTTCATTTAAGTCAGTAGTTAGAGCTCATATGCAGGTGTCATTGCCTGTACACTTCAGATCTTTGACAGCAAGGGCTCAGTGTGAGAGGAACAAATGTGGAGTTGCTTCCTTTGCAGTACCTCCTGCTAAAACCAAATCCAGTCTCTGAAGCAAATTTAACAACTGGAAGCTTAGGATGAGGGTCCAGAGTAAAAAGAAGCCTGAACTATATTAGCATCAGCAATAGTTGCTGGATTTCTGCACAATCGTGTGGGGGTCTGGTCATAAGAATCAAAGTGAGAAACAGTTCTATTGCCAAGTAGGTTTTCACATAATGTGATCTGGCGTGTTAGTGCTTCAGCGTAAACACTGACATGCAGATTAAACGAGTGTCCAAGTCAGTAGACAGACAAGAAGTCAAATCAGCAGCCACCCAAACTAACAGAAACACATCCAGTGTGCAAGAATGTGCAAGTTTGCATAGTATGTGATGAAATATGCTAAAGGACGCCAAGGATCCTGGTTCAAAGCTGTGAGTGTCACACGTAAGTCTATGAATTCAGAACTCATTATTGTTAATGAGTTATATGTTGTGAACTCAGAGACCAGTTTAAAGACCCTGATTACGAAGATTTAGGGTTTTTACCACATGAGCATGTCCATGCGTTCCATTTTTATCTGCCACAAGACGTATAATGAGTGAAATGAGCATCTCCATCCTGAAGCTGCACTGCACTGCACACACAAACTTCTGGGCTTTCATCGAGTTCGAACAGGGTCATAGGTGAGCTGGTGTGCTCGAGCTGCAGCGAGGAGTGGCTGAAGAAAGAGCTGCCGACTTCATCGAAACCCTTTTAGGACATAAAGAGATTTTTTTGATGAAAAACATCTAAATATGTAATTCTGAGACACAGAGAGGAGTTTTTAGGAGCTCTTTGCAGCTGAATGCTAACACTGCTTAGAGCTAAGTGCTGCATGCTAATATTCCCACCATGACACGCTAGCATTCAGATATTCAGCAGCTACATAAGTCTGCCATTTTCTAAACCGAAATGTAACACGATAACTTTGTAAAACTTGATAATCAGTGCCAAAGAGCTGAAGCTGATGTGTATTCTCTGATTAGTTTTGCAGTTGTTTGGTCTAAAATGTGAAAGTGCTGATCCAAGTAAAGTTCAGACTTGATGATGGATCTCGATGAGAAATAAAAAGCACACATTCTGCACTTCATTTGCTGTCTTCCAGTGTGTTTAGCCGGGTGTAAAGAGCCCGATGCTTCACCAGAGAGTCAGAATAAAATGTGCAGACGTTCTCACATGCAGTCGGCTGCTGGGATGAAATCCAGAGACGGGATCAAAGCGCTGTACACTTTGTTCTATATGAATATTCATCCTGCATATGTTGAGCGCATCAGTGTGTGAACACACAATATGCTTGAGTTTATATTCGTGTCAATTTCCGTCTGCACCGATTCACAGCGTTCAACACATTCCTGCTTTCATATTTATATTGAGTCATTTTTATTCAGACAGGTCTGATTTCTCTGTTTTTACTGACGCATAAGTAAACCCATGAGCTGAAATGAAAGACGCTCGTTTCGTGCATTTCAGTCTCTTGCTAGAGAATAAAGCGGCCGTTCTTTGAAATACAGTTTGTGTCATGAACTCACTGAGAGCAGAACAGGTGGACACAATGGTGCGACACAAAGGGTTCAGGCAGAAGACAGGTTTATTCACAGGCAGAGGTAGGTAACAGGTGGTCAATCCAAGCAGGCAGAGGTATCCAAAAACGACAAGCAAAAGACAAGGTTGGAAGCAGAAAACGAGGTCGTAACAAGACAAGACTGTGAGAACGCTGGGACGAGGACCGTGAAGTCCAACGAACTGGCAACGAGACTGTGAGACACACAGGCTGATATACACGAGGTAATGAGAGGAGATGGGAAACAGGTGAGGGAGACCATCAGGGAGCAGGTGTGACGGGATGGGGGCAGGAAGTAAATCTAGGACAGAGACAACTGGCTAGGGATTTCAAAATAAAACAGGAAAGATAAGACATAAAATGTGCACACATGAACAGGAACTTGACGGACATGACAGTTGAATTTATGATGCAGCCAATCTAACGTTATGTGACCTGACTTTGTGTGGACCAGAGAGCAGAATTAATAAGCTCTAAGTGTTAATAAGTGTGTCCAGTGGAGTCCGACAGGTATGTGACTTGCAAAGCAGTTTCCTTCTGTCAGTTCAGGAGGACCATCCCACCTTTTCACGCATGATTAACTGAGGAATTTATTAGCTGTGGTAGAGCACAGTGTGGACGGCACAAAGAGGCCGGAGGCTTTGAGGTGCAGAGAGAGGCCTGTATACACACAATCATAAGCAAAACCAGACATGACCGTAAACTGTTCAGTTTTTAGCTGTTTTGTTGTAAGTGTCCCACCCTGGCCTTCAGTTTGCTCCTTCAGATGAAAACGTTTCTGTCTGTGATGTTTGGGGAGCATGACTGAAACATTTGTTGAATCCTTGCTATGATGTTTTCTATTAAATGAAATATTCTCTGTCTTCTCATTTCTAAGTTCCCATCCAGCCACCCGCAGCCACAGCTGCCTCCCTGTCAGCCTCAACCCAAGTCTAAAGCTGCTCAGCCCAAATCCAGACCTCAGTCCAAGTCCAAGAGCAAATCCAAGCTTCGGAAGAAGAACGTGACGCCGACCAAGGCTCCGGGCAACCCGCTGCCGACGATGCCGCCATTTGACTTTGAGCGCTATCTGAGAGAAAAGGACAACAGAAACTTCAAGCTGCTCATAGACCAGCCGGAGAAATGTCACGTTGGAGGTGCAGAGGAGGAAGAAGGAGGCTCCAGGAAAGCTCCCTACATGCTCATCGCAGTCAAATCGGTGGCTGCAGACTTCGATAAGCGGCAGGTAACACAGTTTGTGTGGGTTTGCTCAGAATTAACGTTTCTTGTAGATTCCTGTAGATTGGACTTTCTGGATTGAAAAAACATGTTTTTAGTTTTTGAAACTGCTATAATGATCCCACAGCTCTACACAATCATTTATTATATTTACTCTCATTGTTTTGTCTTTACACATTTGTCCTGCTTTACTTCTCTCTCACAACTCTCTGAGTCCTTTCAAACCGCAGCAGGCGGCTGTTTCTTAGTGACAAAAGTTATAAAAACGTCGACTGTACACGACGCGTCCAGCACCGATAGCCAGCAGTTCAATGAACAGACTTGAACAGCAACCGAAGACGCTGATGTGGAGCTACACAAAGGTACAGGCCTCATTTAAGCCTGCAAATAAACAAAGAGATAAAACTAGCAATAAAAATATTAAAAAGGATTTATTTTATTTTGAAAATTAGATCAGTTAAGCTTTGAAAAGGTAACTCAAGCAATGCAGGAACGACAAAAAGTTTTAAATTTAAAGGATCAAAATGAGCCAAGCCTGTTATTCACAGAAGTAAAGTAAATCTGAATTGACCCAGACGAGTAAAACCAGCAGCAGCTGCAACAGAATCCAGTCATTTGATTAAAGCCAAAGACAGCAGCGATGTTAAGAACCAATGAATCCAGTGTTCAGCCGAATACTTATAAGTTCTGAGTTTTGTAACCATCAGCATGAATAAATCTTAGTGCAAAGAGATAAACAGAGTCACAGCTGAGGCATGAATTATAAACTATCGTCCAATGGATCCAATCTGTGCTGTGCTAAAAAGCACTCTGGTCTCATGATATTCAAACTGCTGTTCCTCCACGTCTCAGTGCTTTACTGTTGGTGAAGTCATCTCCCTGCACTCGATCCCTTCAGGTGGTCCGTCGGACATGGGGTAAGGAGGGCCACTTCCAGAACGGCGTGTCCATCCGTACGGTTTTCCTGCTGGGCGTTCCCAGGAATCGGTCCGCTCTGCCCCTGTGGGATCGACTCCTGGGCTACGAGAGCCAGACCTTTCGGGACATCCTGCTCTGGGACTTCGAGGACACCTTCTTCAACCTGACTCTAAAGGAAACTCACTTTCTGGAATGGGTCAACAGCAGCTGTCCTCATGTCAAGTCAGTGTTGATAAAACCGAATCACGACTTGGTGTAATTGTTGGGCTCCTCCCTGATGTTTCTAATCTTCTCTCATCCAGGTTCATCTTCAAAGGTGACGCTGACGTGTATGTTAACGTGGAAAACATCCTGGAGATGCTGCGGGGTCAGAAGCCAGATGAGGATCTGTTTGTCGGCGATATTATCATCCACGCTAAGCCCATTCGCCGGCGCACCTCCAAGTACTACGTGCCAGAGTTTGTATACGGAGGCGGTTTGTACCCGAACTACGCTGGAGGAGGAGGGTTCGTTATGTCCGGACACACAGCTCGGAGGCTCAGCTCCGCCTGCCAGCAGGTCCTTCACATTTTAAAAAAGGACGTTTGTGTGTATTTTGAACATTTGTTGATTTACAGTGATCTATTTTTTTAGGTGGAGGTTTTCCCAATCGATGACGTCTTCCTGGGAATGTGCCTCCAGCTGATCGGCGTCAAACCATCGCGCCATCAGGGCTTTCGGACCTTCGGCATCCCCCGACCCTCTGCGGCGCCTCACCTCCAGACGTTTGACCCCTGCTTCTACAGAGAGCTCATGGTGGTCCACAGCCTCAGCGTCCCTCAGATCTGGCTGATGTGGAACCTCCTGCACGACCCCAAACTGAGCTGCCACAACAGGACCGGCCCCACGGCCGGGCCCTTTAAATGGAGGGGGAGGATGGGTGGGATGGTGGGAGAGGAGGCGGACTACGGCGGGAAGCAGGTGTTTGTCACACATTAGTGGTTTTCTCCAGGGCCGAGCAGGATATTTATGAGACTTGGCAAGTCCAAAGTGGTCGTATTTCAGGGTCTGTGGCCAGTCTTCAAAAGCATGGTTGAGTCATACGTGACTTTATCTAAGCTGGCAGATCGTCTCGGGGAAATGAACTGGCAGAAATGTGCTTCAGATTATTCAGTAAGGAAGCCCGGACAGTTTATCCGTCTGCCATCGGGGCCACATCTGTGCAGCAGCATTTCTGATTTCAAATAAGGCTGAGAGATGAGTTTTTGAACGTGATCAACAGAATGTGTTGTGTTCCGGTTGTTTACAGAGAGATCAGCGAGGACGACGTCACAAAGCACAGTGATTCTGATTCTGACAGCGTGGCTAGCTGGTTTAGCCTCGTTCAACATGTGTGTTAGGAGACAATCGAGACGATTCGGGTTGTGAATGGCGAGCACAGATGTTCCTCTCTTCCTTGTTATGCTGGATAAAAGCACAAATGGACAGTCGCATTATCTGTTCCCTGGGGGAACAACAAATGAAGTCTAAACGGAAACCATCTGTGCAGTGGGAAGCGACTGGACCGGGTCGAACACACGCCACACATGCACAGACACTCAAACCTCGGCAGAATGTTGGACTTTCATGTGAACGGCTTGGTCGTGCTTTGATTTGATTTATTTGATGTAATTTCAAGTCTTTTTCTCGAAACCTCCTCATATCTTCACCCTCGTCTGTCATCACAGCCTCGGTCCTCGTTGAGCTGCTGCATTCACATGAAGCTCCATCCCGCCACATTCAGACTGATCCTGTTTGTTTCTGTTAGAATGACTGTTGAACAGCGTCATGTTCTCTGGACCAGAACTGCTGGAGCCGATGTCCGCTGTGTTGCTCAGTGACTGGATTGCCATTACATCTGATGCTGAGAGGGTTTACATTTGGATTATCTTGTGATTTTTTCCCCCATAAGCACCACACTGAGGACTCTGTGGTTAACACAATAATAACTGGAACCCTGATACTGAATTTTGTCAAATCATTAGGTCAAACTTTGGACTTTTTATGATTAAATACTTGCAAAACATGTGACATCCCATCATTCTTGGCTCTGCTTAGTGCTACGTAGCAAACATCAGCATGTCAGCGTTCAGAACAGGTTCGGGTTAAAATATTATCGCTCTCACAACATTTTAGTTCAATATTTCAAATGTAGACCCAAAATGGATTTTTCTTTTAAGGGGCTTTATTTTGTGAAATCTGTCTTTTTCATTGCTTTTGAACATTCGTTGTGTCTCCAGTGATGGATCAGATCAGGAAAGTTTGTCTCTAGATGAGCTGTTGAGGTTTTCAGCCTGTGTCACAAACACAGAGAGGAGGGAAGGGATGAACCCAGGCTGCTGCCAGAGGGCGCCATGGGACGCCTGCTCAACCAGGTGAGCTGTCAGGGCGTCTCCTTCTCATTTCTGATACAACCTTGATTCCTATCCTCGACTCCTCTCTGCGCGCCTCAGTCCCTCCAACCAGAGACGTGAGTGGAGGAGACAAGACGGAGACACGAGGAGTCGAGGCGTCCCTCGCCTCGGAGCTGGACTTTTAAAGCAGCGTCAGTTAAATCTGACGCGTGGACATCATCAGCCTCCAGCTGGATCTCCTGATCTCTGTCAGCGTTCAGGATAACTTATGGTTTCGACTGACTTTAGACTGACAGTTCACAATGTGGCATAATGCACAGGGTCAGGGTCAGGGTCCGGGTCAGGGTTAGGCTAACCCTGACCCGGACCCTGACACATGCTGTGGAGAATACGAGGGTACTCAAGAGAGATAATTATACGAATAAAGGACGACACGATAGAGTGATTTATGTTGGTATGAAGTCCTGCTCCTGACACGAGTCATTCCATCTGACATCAGCACAGTTTTAGAACCATTTCTGCTGCACCATGTCTCATTTGTCTGACTTTCGTTTTTACAACATATTTATGAAGGTATTTGTGAAACTTTAGATTGATACAGAGTACGTTCTGTGATATCTGTCGACCCACTTTCAGCGCTTTTTGCCCGTTGAAACTGAGGCTGTGTTTGGATGACAACATCTCAGGAACTAATAAAGATTTACATCACTGTTGTTGGGCTGCAGGTGGATCAGTGGTTAGCACCGTTAGCACCGTTAGCGCCTCACAGCTAGAAGGTCGCCGGTTGGCGTCCCGGTGAGGACACCCGGGATCTTCCTGCGTGGAGTCTCCATGTTCTCCCCGTGCAGCGTGGGTTCTCTCCGGGTTCTCCGGCTTCCTCCCACAGTCCAGAAACATGCTGAGGTTAATTGGTGATTGTAAATTGTCCGTAGGTGTGAATGTGAGTTTGCTTGGTTGTCTGTCTCTAAGTGTAGCCCTGTGATAGACTGGTTACCTGTCCAGGTGAACCTGCCTTCACCCTGAGTCAGCTGGATAGGCTCCACCCCCCATGACCCTAGTGAGGATTAAGGTGTAGAGGGTGGATGCTGAAAAGAGAGATAAACCTGTGCGCTCTCGTTCAGGCTCCTCTGGTAACCCTCCTCTCTCCTCAAGATGCATTTTAGAAATTGTGACATCCTTCCAGATGCCACGGTCAGATTGATCTCTAGGTCACGGGCAGGAGGACGGAGGAGACGAGGAGGCTTAAAGTAAAAATGAGATGAGCCTTCTGCCAACCGCTGAAGAGAGAAGATGCAGAGAGACGAGAGCGTGGGAAGCAGAATGGAGCGTTTCTTTTGCTCATCCATGAATTCCTATCAAAAAGTCTCACAAGAGGGTAGACGGCAAGATGTTCGACTGACACGTAACACGAAAAAGTGACCTTGGTTGAGGAAGAGCAATGTGTTGGTTAAAACACGAACTTTAGCAAACGGTGACAGCTGCAGTTGCAAGACTTCACACATGGGTTGAGGGTTTTTCTTGTCTTTAATGTTCTCCATGGAACACATGCAGAGGAAAGCTGGCCGGCGTGAGTCCGTTCTTATCTGGGACGCTTTCTTTAATAAAAATGAGGTCTTGTGATCTACAGGGCCGATAAAAAGTACTCCCTTGAAGCTTTCTTGTTCTGTTTCTTTTCAACACTGAATCATGCTCAATTCATTTTGGCTTCTTTAACTTTCTAACAAATTTCACGTCAAAATGAAAACTGATTTTTACAAAGTAATGTTAATTATTGACTGAAGTGTAAAACAGGTTACTGCGTAAGTGCTCATCTCCTTTAAAGTGACTCACCAAATCCATCACAGGTGCAGACAATTGGTGCTAGAAATCAAATAATTAGTGAAATAGAGGCCATCTGGTGCAGTAAATGTGCCTCGTATAAAACAATCTGCATCTGTCTCTGGTGAATCACTGGTCCTGGATAAAACCACACCATGAAGACAAAAGAAACACTCCAAGAAACTCCCTTAAAAGGTTGTTAAGAAGCACAAGTCCAAGAAAATGTCCAAGTTGTTAAATATCTATTGGAGTCCAGTTAAATCCATCAATGAGAAATGGAAGGAATATGGCACATACATAAACCCGCCAAGACGTCGTCCTCAAGAACTGAGTGACTGTCGAAGAAAGAGATTATTGAGGGAGGCCACCAAGACACTTGTGACTCCTCTGAAGGAGTTACAAGCTGCACACAGCTGTTGCCCAGGTTCCAGTCAAAGCTTTATGGGAGAGTCGCAAAGGAAAAAGAAAAGTGAAATTAATCGGGACTAGGGATCACCTGAAGGCTGTGGGAGTCAACAGAAGGTTCTTTGGTCTGATGAGACCAAAATTGAACTTTTCTTGGTCACCAGACACCAAACGCTGCACATCATCACAAACACAGCATCCCCACTGTGAAGCACGGCGGTGGCAGCATCATGATGAAGCACGGCGGTGGCAGCATCATGATG
>NW_007578807.1:251015-266839 GCF_000690725.1 Stegastes partitus | reverse complement strand
AACACCGGCTGAACAATCACACATTCAGCAAACGTGAGAAAAACAAAAACAAAGGGCATTTGTACCAAGGAACAATAAGAGATATTCAAATTAGTACACCGTTTATTAATTTGCTTGTAATTATAAAGAATGTGCAGACTGGGAGGAAGCCGTCACACGTTATGATGACGGGATGACCGATGCTTGTCCCCCTTTGTCCCAGATGGGTTCAAACATCCTAAATCCACAGATAAACAATGGCAGCTCTGTAAATCACAGCTCACTGACAACAACAAGCAGCCTGCATGCAGACACTCACACCAGAGCTCTGCTTACGTCCTTTTGTTATTTGCATGTAGCTGTAATCAGATCCAGACAACAGAAGGACTGAGCGCCTTCAGTCATCTGTTCATGTCGTCTAATTGCTGCCAGCAGTTACAGAAACCAGGAGCTGAATTTAGAGGCGTCACCACAGCGAATGACTCTGATGTGCAAGTTTAAAACAAAAGATGCGACAGAATGGAGACAGCCAAACACGACTCTCCCCGTCGGGACAAGTTTAGACGAGAGATGACAGCGACGGTGTCAAATGAAAACCTCCTGAAGCGTCTGGCTGCAGCATTTGGCAACACAACAAAGAATAAATGCTGAGGGATGATGTGCAATGCATCAGTCAGATGTAGGAGATGAAGAAAGCGCAGAGCAGAGATGGAGAACACTGAGGAGAACTTCTCTTCTGCCCAAACCTATGAGTAAAACACACTGTCCACAGACCCGTCTGAGTGCAGGGCACAATCAGTCAATCAAGTAAAAAGGTGTGTTTTAGTGCAAATGTAAAAATGGATCTAAAACAACAACAGTACACAATTTAAATGGAGACGGTGTGAGTGACGACGGGCAGAGAGGAGGACAGGAAATGTGAGTCGACTCTAGGCCTCTCCAAACATGCAGGAAGATTCTTTATCAAACAAAACAGGCTTGTGCTTGTAATAAGTCAGAACGTCTGCCAAGTTCATGCAAATTCTTGTGTCATGCCTGCATGTCTGTTTGTTTCACCAGCTTCATGTATTCATCTACATGTGAGTCCAGTAGTGGAGGGACTGAGATGCTGAGTGTGTGCTTCAGTTACCGTCTCATGAAATGTCACTTTGACAGTCAGCGGCCCAACACATGCAGATGCTTGTTTATGTCAGCGTGTCGTGTTTGTGAAAGCAACGAGACCAAGTCCAGAGCTGCAGCAGCTGTGGGTCGATGACTGCTGTGTGCTTGTGTCTGAGTGGGCACCACTGGACCAAGTGGAGGAAGAGGAGGAGGATGAAGAGGGAGACGGTAATCGGAGGAGGCGATGCTGGATGCTGGGATGCTTGAAGAGGCTTCACATCTGGTTGGACAAGCCTGGCCATCGAGCAGGTTGCGTTCTGGACCACGTCTCTCCCCAGACCCTGAGTGCGACTGGTTCTTGTCATGTGTGACTAAATTGTGATTCTCATGGTCCTGTGTGGGGTTTTTTGGTTTAAGTCCTCTGCAGCTTTTTCAGCGCGTTTGGCTCTGATGGCTCGTGGTTGGGCTGGACTGGTTTGGTTTGATTGTGTCCGGGGTGTTTGACTGAGCCAGTTGGGTGGGGTTCTGAAGTTCAGGCAGGAAGACAGGCGGTACCGGTTGGTCTGGCAGTGTGGTTGTTTGTAATGAATTCAGTGGGTCAAAGCAGAGTTTGTTTCTAGACTCTGGCCACAGGAACCTGGATGCAAAACGTTTTTGAAGTTTGTAGCCGATGATTTGAAATGCCTGTTGTCTCAGCACCACAGTGGTCCAGAGGGTTCTGTCCCATACGGTCTGCTGATGCGTCGTACTGCTGGAACCGAGCCTTCCTACAGTCTGGACAAACTCTTTCTCCTCTGTGGTCCTGGGCGAGAATGCGGTTCAGGATGGAACAGTTGAGCTCTACCAGAAAGCAGCACCACCGGGACCGTGAACCAAGACTACGTTCCACTGGTTTGGCTTCAAAGCATGCTCGGTGCTCCAGCGCTGCCACCATGGCACTAAATCTTGGGTTTCCTCACAGAGTCTGAGTTGGGCTGACTGAGTGAGCTGGACTGAAAGGATAGCAACCAGCAGGAAGAGTTGATTAATGTCTGTTCAATGTGGAGCTTCTGAGCTGGCCAGGAGTAACGGTGTTGTTCGGTTAGGTCTGCTTGGTTCAGAATCTGGCTCTGGATTAGAAATTCAGTCAGTAGAAGGACTAGATTCAGGTCAGGCCAGGATGGGATGTGGTTCTGGTTACTTGTTCAATGGGAACTACTACTGGACTCGGGTCGGGCCTGACTGGTGGTCCGTGGAGCACCGTAGAGGGTCACTGATGCTATGTGGTTGTTCTGCATCACCTGGGGAGGAAAGCAGTCAACAGTTAGCGTTGCAGGTCGATTCACAAACAGCAGCGTGTCAAACCCGAACCCAGGGCTTATGGTTTAAACACATCTCACACCAATGAAGACGTGGGCTCCAGACTGCCTCCAGAATGGTCACATACAGAACCACTGTTTGAGTTTATGCAAGTTAACGTTTCACTTCGTTGGCATGAGCGTGTGATGATCATGAAGTGCTCCTCTGGCCATAGTGGTGGAAGCCCCAGCAGCTGACACATGAAACGCTCCATGAGCTGCTCCATGATGAAGCAGTCTACAGGTGACTGTTCAGAAACAGAACGAGGAGCCAGAGGAGGCTGGTGGAGATGGAGAGGCCCTACCTGACCCTAACTCCTATGATGAGGAGCAGGCAGGGAGACAGCGACTGACATGAAAACGAATCACAATCAGGATCTTGGCTTCCCACGGCTCAGTGAACATAATCAACTGTGGTTCTGACATTTAATCTGCCCTGCACTCCAGGAAACCTCTGCACACATGAAACGGTCCATGTAGAGGAGACGACTGGGTTCAGCGCGGCTCAATCTGGCATTAAAACAACATATTTCACTCTTTTCTCAGTAAGCTTTGGTCACATACCTCTCTGACTGAACCTGCATGCCGGGCATGTCGGGGGCCGTGGACAAGCGTAGCGTCCGTCAGTAACCATACGTTCAGCCAGTGAGGACTTCAGCTTGTGCCCAGTTTATGGAGTGAATCTCAGACAACCTCCACGAAAACACATTTTCTGATGAAATGCTGATCTGTATTGCAAACACCAAGCCTGACGTCACTAATAATGCTTAGATCAGGGCAAAGTCAGCTACTGACTGATGAACAGCCGGACTACAGCAGGGTTTGGGAGCTGCCACAAACCATGAACCCACATCCTCAGTTGCTGCCACCAGTGAAAGCTCCGTTCAGAGCCCTGACATGCTTTGCATTCTGGTAGCATCCACCTCTAAATGACATTGCTCCGATTCTCACCTCCTTCTGACTGAATGCTGTTTCATGAACACATGGCACCTGTCTGACACACTGACAATAGGATCAAAGAAAGAAAGACAACCAACAACCAAACTTCTACACTGTAAGGCCAGCCGAAGCTCCAGAGACAGCACGTGTTCTGACCTCAAAGATCATCCTCTGCAGGCCGAAGCAGAAGGTGGAGCCAAAGGGGTTGGTGTTATTGGCTGATGAGGACCTGTCAAACACAAAGGTCAGACAATGTCAGCCACGCGTCCAGTTCACGACAGGAACCATCTAAGTGTGTTAAGTTAAAACAACATGAGGACCTGATCTCACAGACTGTATGTGGAACACATTTAAAACAGCTCAACCATGTGTATCCGTAGTTTACCTGTGAAGCACGACAGGCTTTTCCATCGGGTGGCCAAGCAGCTCCTGAATCTGATCCCACTGAGAGAGAATCAGAAAGTTAGCAGACAACTCAAGACGACAGCGCTGGGAGCAGACTAACAGGAAACCCACTACAAGGTCATGAGAGCCTTATAAAAGGTTGACTGGAAAAGAAGAAGAGCTTGTAGCACCTTCGAGATGATGTGTTAGGAGAACCCAAACGTAACACGACAGATCTACTGCAATGGATGTTTAAAGCACGACTGGGGCACACATAAGAATCATATTATGGGACGTTGTCATATGACTTCATCTGTGGAAACATCCAAATGACGGGAGCTGCAGTTTTCTGTACACCACAGGTGACATTTAAAATGACAGGTCGAGGGAGTAAAGGCTCCAGGAACCTGGAGCTAAACAGCTACCTGTGAACTTCTAAAACCTTACAAAGTGGGAAAGCCACATATGTTTATGGCACGAAACAACCGCTTTACTAACGATGCAAAGATGAGGATTTAGAAAAAGTGATGCCAGAGCAAAGTAACTGACAAGTCCCAAACTTATGATTGTTAATCAGAAAGCTGAAAAGATTGTGTCAGCTCATCACTGGCCTTCCACAGCGCCCCCTTGTGAATTTACAAAGCTGACCTCTGGCTGGTGTACTGACCTTGCTGTAGGTAGTTAAGATGCAGTCTTCTGTCTGAGAATCAGCTCCTTCTGGAGCACATGGAGTCAAAAACAGAGAAGCAGACTTCAGATCAAAGAAGGGTTTTGAAAATAATCCCATTAAAGTGACTGCTGAGCCTCAGATGCGTCGTCATGTGTGATGAGGTGGATGCGTAGCCAACAAACGTCTTACCTTTTTTAATGACCAGTGGAATCTTAAAGTCACAGCGATGATATCTGGGATGAGACAGAAAGCAGAGTTAAAATGGGTTCCAACAGGGACAGAAATGCAACACTGGAGGAGATAACAGCAGAGAAACATCATCAGCGATGAGCGAGACAGACAGACGTAGAAGTAAAACAGAAAAGGAGCACAATCAGGTCAACAAGACATAAAGACATTTACATATTGAAGTTGTAATGTCCAGGGTAGTTGGTGTGGAGGACAAACTTCTTAACCAGGTGAGTTGTCGAGTCAAACAGGATATCCTGAAAAATAAAAAACAATAATGAGGATCCCTTTGGCAGTACTCTGCTGTATGTGTGGCCAGAACAGCCCATTACAGTCCTATCTGCCACAAGCACAGGGTGAGCAACAGCAGATAAAGGCACAACTACACCCCACATCCTTCAGAAGAGGGACCTCTCTGTCAGATCATCTTAACAATGTCTGCAGATGAGCTCATCCTTTTACTGTCCCAGCCCAGATTGTCCAGATTGTCTGGGGAATTTAGACGGCAACACAACGCGGTCACGGCAGAAGATCCTTCGTGTCAAAATCTAGCTGACAGAGGGACAAACTCCAAACATCTAGAAACAAAACCTCAAGCGGTGCTGTCAAAACACTTGCGTGAATCCTGCTGCAGAACTATATCTACATAGTCCCCTGTCAGCACGTAGACGCAACTACAAGCAGGGAATTGATGAGCGATGACACCAGGTTGAGCTGGCATCCTCCCACACTGGGCAACAGTCCCGATGTGGAGGTTCTGAGTTCGAATCCCGCTCAGGGCTGATAACATTTTGGGCTGCAAGGTGGTGCAGTTGGTTAGCACCGTGGCCTCGCAGCTAGAAGGTCGCCGGTTGGCGTCCCGGTGAGGACACCCGGGGTCTTTCTGCGTGGAGTCTCCATGTTCTCCCCGTGCAGCGTGGGTTCTCTCCGGGTTCTCCGGCTTCCTCCCACAGTCCAGAAACANGTGGCAGCATCATGATGAAGCACGGCGGTGGCAGCATCATGATGTGGGGATACCTCTTGGCAGCAGGTCCTGGAAGGTCTGTAAAGGTGGAGGGTAAAATGAAAGCAGCAAAGTGTAGAGAAATCCTGGAGGACAACCTGATGCAGTCTGCGCAAGAATTGTGACTTTGGAAAAGATTATTTTTTCAGCAAGACAACTAAACGAAATGGTAAATACTTTATATCGGCAGCGTGTGTGATCAGCTGATATGATTACTGCACACATGTCCCAAGGCTGATTCTCACATGTTCTCTGACAGTTATGATGCATGTGTTGTTGTGTTTGTACGATTTTAGGAGGCTTTTGAAGAGAAAAGAATAAAACACAATAGTTTTATGTCCTGGTGGTAAATGCTAATGCATACAACGAAAACACATGAAGACAAATTCATTTATTGACAGAGGGAACCCCATATGTTAGGGGACAGAATCCATTTAGAGGAAGATTCCAACTACAGCAGGTTACACCGTTCTCTCTCTTTGTGTATTGAACAGGCTTAGACACAAAGCAAACGTTCAGCTAACGCCCAAAGTAAAAATCAGTGACGTAAATGTCAGTGTGAGCACAAAATAAAAACCTCTCAATCCTTTTCACATCCACGTTTTTATTATTGTTTTTTCATATCCTGGTTGCACACACAGAAAATGAACTTTGATGTCAATGAACAGTGAGCATTTGATTAATAAAGACCAGATGTTGCATTGAGTTGTTAGAGATTGCACAGCAGGAGCACATCTCCTCACGTTTAGGAGCAAAGCTTTCAGTCAACCTAATCTTTCTCTTTGCACTACATGATATTGTTATTGCCTTTGTTCCAGTGGACATGCTGAATAAATCTACTTATTTCTTCATACACAAAGTTATAGTATTCAAAATATAAAACACCACATTCCAATGAATTTCACAAGTTTTTGTTAAGTATGACCGACCCATTTCCAGAAATGGAGTCCACAAAAAATATTCTGAAGGAAGTAAAGTAGATGGGCAACAGAACACATGATACCAAGAGCAGACAATACGAAGCGTTAATATGGGACTATCATTAAACCGAAGCTGTCCGTTATAAATTACAACAATCTGATTGTTGATCATCACTCATTCTTCCATTCAGTGAAAAAAAGCCACACACAGACCTCCGGATTTAGTTTCCACTTGTTTTTCCATCCTAAAAACTTTAGAAAAACAAGGATGTGATATGTCCACCTGAGTTAGGGTGAGATACCCAGCACCCTACAGCTGCTCTCGCCCCTCAGTAGCAATGCTTCATCACAGCACTGACCGTCCATGGCACTGGGCTGGGCTTTCCAAAACTGGCTAATAAGCAGAATCTTTTCTTTTCTTCCTCTTGGTTTCCCAAAACAACTATATTTATGTACACTGTCTGAAAGCAGCATCTTCATTGACTGGATTCACTGCTGCCTCTTTCTCAGTTCATATCTTTGTCCCATCTGCTTCCAATGGAGCAAAGCTGTTTTGGGCGATGACCAGCTTATTCAGATACACCAGAGGGTGGAGAGACAGAGTAGTTTGTTTTCTCCTTTAGGTTTTAGTTGAAATCTTCTGTGAACGTGCACTTTTCTCTGTATCGGTTGCCATCCTCGACCTTCCGTTCGGTAAAGCTGCACTGCACTAATCACATGTTCCACAGTAACTACATGACACTGGTGTGGGCACTGAGTGTGGTCACAAACAACCATCCCACATCAACAGGGAGACAGAATGAAGCACAAACACTCGGATGGCGAAGAAGACAAGCCTCCTGCTTTTGGGAAACCCAACCCAACCTGCCCCTCTGCAGATAAATGACTGAGACGGCCGTAACACCATGTTAGCTTGCTGCTAGTGCTCAGTGACACACACACACACACACACACACACACACACACACACTGTACAATGATGCAGTTCAAATGCATTCTCAAATTGTATGTACAAGGAGATTCCTTTTTACAGAGGAGATAGAGACAGAAGTCAAAGACAGGCTCGGTGGGAGATGAGGCACAATGTTCAACAGCTTTGTGTTGCTTTTTTTTTTTTTTTGATTTTCCCATATTTGCTTGCACGAAAGCAAGTAAAACATTTTGAATATAGTGTTCATGACAGTAACATTACATGTGTTCCCCTACACAACAAGGAGGAACCACCACAGGAGGAGGAAACAGCTCATCGGAGGTTACAGGGCAGCCATCTCTCCTGAACGTCTGAAACCTGGGAGCCCACTGACAAAATGCTTGTATTTGTTGGCATTAGATGTGGAAATATTACCCTAGCTTTTGGGTTCCCGGTCTAAGAAACCACGCAGCGGAACATCAGCAACCACACCACCTCGACAAGGAGGGCGTCTGGCTGCAGGCATGCTGGAGCTGAACAGAACAAGGAGATGCAAAATCTAGCACATGCCAAAGCTCGAGTCCTAATCCCACTTTGTCCACTGCACAACACATGGCCACCGGAGCGCTCTTCCAGTCCAAGTGTGAAGAAGTGCTGCTGCTTTCCCTGCCTGTGTAAGAGGAGCTTTGTGTTTTCTGCCCTCTCTGTGGCTCAGGCATGCAGGGCCTCCTACTGGCCCAGGCATCTGGACACTGGCAGCCTTAGCATTGCACATGAAGACGTTTCAATACTGAGTGGTCTGAATTAAAATAATACTAATTTGAAAAAATTCCAGTGATTTTGTTTGAATGAGTCAGGTTCTTCCTCCTGAGTTCAATCTGATCAGAACGGAGGAGGAAGCATGAAGCCTGAGTGGATGCCAAGCCGCTAGCATCATGGAAATAAGAGCACACCACTATTTACAGCATTTGTACATCGACATTAACTCCACAAGTGTTAGAGCCGGAATACTTGAAAATCAGAGTCTCAGAACGACAAATTCATTGACTCGACCAATAAATCAGATGGTAGATATTCAGATTATGATGTAAACCCATTTGCATGTTGTTCAATGTTTGATTCCAAACAGGGATTTTAAAAAATAGCTGCAGTTGAACATTTAAGATCCTAGAAACGAAAACTAGACAATAAAACTGGCACTTTATCGGAGCGAGTTTGAATGCCAAAACTCAATTAAAACTGCTCCATCTTATGTATACATAACCCTAACCCCGTCATCATGTATACATAACCCTAACCCTGTCATCATGTATNTCTCTAAGTGTAGCCCTGTGATAGACTGGTTACCTGTCCAGGTGAACCTGCCTTCACCCTGAGTCAGCTGGGATAGGCTCCGCCCCCCATGACCCTAGTGAGGATTAAGGTGTAGATGATGGATGGATGGATGAGCGATGAACTTTCACAGCACGTGTGTCCTAACAGCCTGGACAGTCTCCTTCCTTTGTCAGTTCATGTTAAATAATATTTAAAGTGCATGCAAGTGAGCCTCAGAGACGTGTTTCTAAACACACACACATCAAACCAGCCGTGCACTGTTGGCATGTTGAGGATTTTCTGGGCAGGAACTTTTCAGTGACTTTTCAGGAATTTTCAGTGACACTAGAGCCATAATGTGCATGAGCCCTCTCACTAGCAACATTATGTTATAAAACACCTTAGCACCAGTTGCTAGCTAGCTAGCCATGCCTTTGTCTCGTAAACGCATCATCTGTTGATGCCAGAATTTGCGGAACGGCTCAGTCTCCTTATTTAAATGTCCTTAGAGGGATGAGATAAAGAAGAGTTGGATTGATTTTGTGAAACTCAGCATCAGCCTCTGCAGTGACCTTTTTACACTGAGTAGTTTAGCCAACCTTCATCAACAACAGCTGGGATTCACAAACACTCCAGCGGTACTCGTGATGATAAGTGGTGTCGGAGCGAACCCGGCCTCCATCCTTCCATCCTGTTACCATCGCTCACCGTGCCTTGTGTGCTCAATTTGTTACCGAGGGCAACCAAAAGTTCTGAATCCACAGAGAGCATTTGGGATTTAACATCTCGTCTGTCTGATTCGGAAAAAACAACTCAGGTCAGTTTGGGGTGAGCTTCTTCAGCAGGTAAGGTCTCGGCATTCCTGAGCAGAGAGGACTACTTTCTTCATGATATTGAACCCAGTTATGCGTACGTGGTGACTCGGTGATGACTCGGCGGTGACTCGGTGGTACATCAGTTATCTAAAGACATGTTGTACTTCCCCGGGCCATGAGCAGCTCCTACTAGGATTCACCATAACCATATTGATTTGTCACCAACACACATTAGCATCAGCAAGTCTGGTGCCAAACTTTAGGACTTCACCTCTAAAACGACACAACAAACATGGTTCGAGCAGGCGACCCAGACTTCCCAGTTAGTACAGCTGCAAACACTCTAAACACAGCTTTCATTCAAAGTGGTCAAAGGTGCTCAAAAACAAGTCTATGCATCCAGTCACATACAGCACAGACAGCCAGGCTGGACGTACCACTCCCAGGGTGAAGTAGTTGAAGAAGTAGTCGTTGCATTTAGAAGGAACCTGCTTGTGAGGCGATGGAGAATGGATCTTCATCTAAAAACAAACAGGAAACGCTTTGATTTTCATTTTATAGCAATTATATTGAATACAACTTGTCAAATAATGAAAACAGGGGGATACAGGGTGACGTCCAAACTGTTAAAATGAGTCATTTACAGGAATAGCACCGTCAACAGAGCAAATGTGTGATGAAAGCCCTGCTACCTTGTCCTCAGACTTGTAGAAGACTTTATGTGGCGAGCCCAGAGCACCCAGTACATCCTGACAGGAATCTCCAAAGAAGATGCATCTCTCCAGAGACCGGACTTTCGCATCCGCCATCACACCGAGACCACAACCTGCACTCACGCATAAAAGATCACCGATGAGAAAACACGGAAAACTGGATCTTTACAGTGTTCTGACTTCAATCTCAGCTACTAGAGACACATTCAGGGGACTGCAGCTAGGTCAGGGTTACATGATATAAACAGAGCTAATGCTAGAGAAAGAAACACATTCAGCCTGACGTGACAACACAGAGAACAATGCACTGCCTGTGAAACATGTGGACAAGCTGTCCAGCAGTGTCACACAGGAAGAGGAAGTCGTCCTTCGCAGTGCTCCAGACAAACAGGTGTAGAGATGTGTGCTACCTGCAGTGAGGAGGCGGAGTCTGAGCCCCAGAGGCCCTGCCCCATCTCTCAGGACATCCACACACTCTGCATAGATGTTGCCAAGGAAACAAGCCAACGGCATCGCAGGAGCTCTGAGGACAAAGACAAAGAATGTTTGTGTCCCTTATTACGGGCCTTCTTCATTCAGAGGCGGCGGCTTTTTTATCATGTTTTCTTTGTTCTGCCAGTTTGCAACTGTGGAGGCTTCAAACCCGGCAGACATAACAAGCTCAATGAGGATCTCAAGCAATTACGTTTTCCCCAGGCCTCATGGGAGCGTTGGGATTAACCGCACCTTGTTTCTTGCAGGTTGTTGCCAGTGTAGATGTGCATCCTCTTGACCATGGCCCCGTGTGGAATCTGCAGGGAGGCCAAACCCACGGCAAAGTTAGGCTGCCAAGGCAAACAGCTGGGAGTAGTAAGGACTGGTGGGACCACATTAATATAAAAGAGAGAGAGCTATTCCACGTACAGAACGAAGTGACAAAATGTGACAGAGGAGCGAATCGACCGACCCACACAGCAAAGTGTTTTCAGTGATTGGTGACATTGTGTTTTAACCCAGCCTGGAGCTCTTTCAGACAGCAGCCTTTAATCTGAGAGGTTCAAGATCCAATCAAACGTCACCGTGACTCAGCAGAGCTCACTTCATCTGGTGCTCAGACGACTGCGCCAATCACACCCAAGTGAAATTAAAGCAGAGGCTTGTGGGTGTTCAGACGTTTTAAAGCCTTTTATCAGGGCGATACGTTTTCTTGGCCCCCAGAGGACGCCGCTGAATGCATCACTTCACTTACATGGAAATGGGACCAGACTTGGTTTGAGCTGAAGGAAAAGGCAGCTAACAGTAAGCATCGCTCACTGAGAGCATTTTCAATAATGCCAACTTAAACAAACTGATTAAATCCTACATGTCTTGTTTTTTCCTGTTGTCATTGTGTTTTGTGAAAATCAATGGAAAATAATTCTATGACAACTGAGGCAGGATGATTTGAGGAAACGTGTATTTGCAATTTTTCTGACAGATATTGTGAAAGCAATTTGATTTGCAATTTGATTTTTTGGGCATTTTCCCTGTAGCTAATAGAAACAGTAGTAAGAGACAGGAAACATTGGAAAAGAAGGCAGACGAATACCACGCAGTAAAGGTCCGAGCAGCCAGGACTCAAGCCGGGAGTTTACTGCTGATTGCATGAGCGTGCGTGCAGGACGTGCACTTCATTTTTTAAAGTCAAGCTTCACTTTAATATTCACTGTGGACCAGATTTTAAACAGGATGGAACATTAGCACATGACATGCCATCAACAGCCTGACTGTCAGACAGGAGGGCAGCATCACATGTTAAAACCAAAGACATGACAGGATAGAGCCTGGGCCACACATGCTGCATGACGGGCATTCTATATGTTCTACATAAGTGCAGACCACTCTGAACTGCAGCCTGTGTGATTTGCAAATTAAATTGCTTCAAATTGTGAATTTGGTTAACTGTTTAGGGTGAAATATGTCTTGAACATGAAGCAGTATAGATCCATCAGTGTGCTAACCCTAACCCTGTCATCATACACACTGATGACAAGGTGAAGCAAACACAGCTCCACCTCAGAGCGCCTGCATGCAGCGCAGTCACTTCAATCACAAGGCTGGCCTCACTCTCCCGGGATGAGAGGAAACGACCACTCAGCTCTTCCTTAACGGGCTGCCAAGCAAATCAATGAAGACATTCTCACCTCATATTTTGGAGCTTCGTTCCATGAGTCCAGTTGAAAGGAGAAGGACAGTCCTCGGAAGTTGAGATGGAACAGCTGCTCTGCAGCATTGTACACTGGACAGAGAGGCATGGAGGGGACAGTGCTTTATAAAAGGCCACATAATGAGATCAAAACATGGCTTTACTTGTCTGTTCAAACATTGTGTTTGTGCTTTGAGGATACCTCCAGGGTGCGTCGCTCCAAATGACTGATCTATTTGCTCTATTGTGGGGGCAATGGCCTGAGAGTTGAAATGGACTCCACTGAAACACACACACAGGTTTAGTCCATGAACATTCATACAGGCTGTGCTGCATTAGCTGAAGGGCTACTGCCAGCAAAATGGATTCCATCGAACGAAAGATAACCAGGAACACATAATGGAAGTAAGGCATTAACATTACTGTGACGTCATTCACAAAGCAGCAATAAGGCCGTCTGTGAGGAGCCGGGACTCCAAGGTGGTCTCAGCAGCAACAGAACAACATCTTTATGCCAATATAAACCACAGAACAACACAGACTCCCGTTCTGGCTGCAGCAGTGCTTATTCCATACATTTGATTATTTACATTTCTTCTTACCAGTATTTCAGCTTGACTTTGCTCAGGTCATACACTTCAATCACCTTTAACACAGAAAGATAAAGAAAAGGTTAGCGCACAAACGTCCAGCGTCCAACATCTCTACCAGCTACAGTCAAGCTTTTTCACCTTGAGTCTCTGATTTGTGGCATCAAACAGCAGCTTAATCCCATCCTGAGTCAAGTTCAGTATGAGGTCATGGCTGAGCGGCGTCTGCAGGGGAGACAAACAAACTCGTTAATTAGCAGAGAGCTGTGGACGTACAGGAACGCCAACGGAGCTCGGATCAATGCTTTTTATTTCTGCTACATCTACTGAGTTTTAGGACAACGCTGGACTGCAGCTTTTACAGCTTCAAACAGACGGTTGGGATGTCCAATTGTGACAAACAGAAAACGGAGACGAAGGCAGAGGTTTGTCTTTCAGGGCGGTTAATGACATTAATTCTGCATCCTAATGATAAATGGTCTTTTTCAATGTTTTTTTGGTGCTTTTATTGTCATTTTTATTGTTTGATCGTTGCTCTTTTTCCTAAAGCAGCCTGCACTAAAATACAGCAGAGCTGCAGGTTATTATCAGCGAGCAGGACGTTTATTCACATGCTGCCACCGGCTGATGCCAGTCTGTGTCTGATGGTGCTGAGCTGACCTCTGGATCAGTATTAAACTGGACTATCTCAGCAGAACTTCAAAAACAAACCTCCCCGGCTCATGTGTTCAGAGCCAGTAAATTAGTCTGAATACAGCCGGATCCTGGATTTTAGAGGCTTTCTGGAACATCGGAGCCTTTTATATGCACATACGCCGCTCACTGGACGCAACAAAGACCCCTTGAAGTTATTTAAAGTAAAGAATTGTCACTGAACTGGAAATTTTAAGGTAATAAAAAAACAGTGCTCTCTGGTGGACAAATGATGTAACAGCACAGATCTTTAAGCGCATACAGTCAGTATAGTTGGCAGGGTGGCTGGATACCTAATAAGCTAATACACAGTAATTTAGCTGAAAATGCTGTGAAAAAAACTAATATTTAGGACTAAGAACAATCGGAGCTCCTGCTGCTGCCTCAGAGAAGCTGTTTGCTGCGCAAAAGGCTTTCTTGTGCTTCAGTGTGTGACAGAGAGCTCATGACAGAAGCGCAGCCTGGGCCACTTACCTGTTCACTGTATAGCACCTGGACATTTTTGATGATGCGGCAGTGTTTCTGAAGGATAGAGATGGCCTGGGAAAATGGCATCCCTGAACAAAAGCAGTGTTTCTTAAGCAGGTTTGACAATAATGGACTTTCAAAGCAGTATATTGTAAATGTGGCTTCTGACATATATGAAATGCTGATATTTGTTAATCTAGATGAGTTGGGTTCATATTAAATGTACAAAACACCCACCTAAGGCGAATTCCCATTGCTCATTTCCGAGTGATCTCTCAGGCACCACCTCCAGATCCAGCATTGGCATTAGTGGGGGGCAGCTCACCTGAAGACACAATGGGACCCTGCAGGGACCCTCTCCCTGATCACAGCACTGCTCACAGCGACGTCCGGCGGCTGCTTTAATTCATAACTCTGTGTCCGTGTCTGTCTGAAGCCACCACGGTCATGAGCATCAAACAGCTGCTCAGGTCGGCTCACAGCAAGACAAGAACCACCTTATCTCATGTCACACGTCCTTGGCATTAAAACGGTACCAGAGGAGAAGAACAACACGTGTAAATACTCCAGATGTCACCTGGCTACAGCTTCCTGGGACGTCTCAGGTGAACGAGTCGCCAGCACCGGCCGACAGGTGGACACAACTAATGACGCAATCTGTCAGCAGCCACAGACCCGGCCAGCCCTCGATCAGCTGCTTGTTTACTTGGTTCCCACAAATCGATTGAAAAAACAACCTGCATTCACTGAAATCCTACAATCCAACTTCTCCGACAAGCTCCAGGTTAATAACGGACCGCTGTTCGGCTGCGTCCCGGGTTCCCTCCGAACCGACTGATCCAGAGGCTAAACACATAAAATAATTGTACAGAGGCACGACAACAACTCCTTCAAACCCAACAACTCTCAGCGTTTTCTTTGTATTTGTCACAGCCGGGCGGTTACGAAAGCACCAAACGTTGTCAACAACACGGTCCTGCGCTACGAGCTAACGCTAGCCTTCAGCTAGCTGCCTGCTAACAGCTACAAATATAAACACCGTTCATGAGCGAGAGAAGCCCCGAAATGCAAGACAAAGGGGATTATCTACGCGCTTCAGACTGGCACGACAGAAACAAAGAGAGCACGCCAAGCGTCGGCTGTTTTTTCCTTTCTTCGCTCGGTCGGGCTCCGGAGCTAGCTGGAGCTCGCTGTACCTGCCGCTAGCGCGCAAACTCCCGACTGCTCGCGATGAGACGCGTCCCTGGTGACTCATAAACACGTCGGCCGGTAAATGCCCACCGTGTCCCTTTCTCGGCTTTAATGAGCCTCAATGTCAGGAGCAGATAAGGGCAGCACAGGGTCCAAACAACAGCAACTTCAGGCATCAACAACAGCCAGCGGGATCAGCTGATAACTCGACTTCCGGTGTCCGCCGCACGTCCTCGGTTGGCGTGATGACGTCACGGTCAGCTGACACTAACAAAAACTAATCCAAGATGTCCAAATGTTTTTCACAGTGAACTGTATTATAAGGCTGCTTTCTCCAAACCTCCTCCGTCTGTTCTCATCACAGCCATACATTCATACACACATACATACATACATATATATATA